>NC_044930.1:1322021-1438171 GCF_003576645.1 Ipomoea triloba
TTAAAAAAAAAAAAAAAAAAAAAAAAAAGATGAATCTCTAATGGCATGAAGATGAAAATTAAATTAATATATGGCTTGTTCTTAACATTTTTTATAAATTAAATAGTATGGAAAAAAAATGCTAATGTAATTAAAACAGTTAAGTGGCTGCAATCCCTCATCAAAGTTGAATTGAATCCCTCATCAGACCTACTCCTAATACATAGCATAGCATACCATATAGCATGTTAAGAACAAGAAGACATGGATGAAAGAAGTGGAATGCAATATACATTTGCAGAGTTTACACAGTGCATACCATCGAATAGCGATTGCAAATTTCTCTGCAAATTTTCATAGCACATTTAATCGTGCTGTGGCCTGTGGGTGCTACAACATAGCATTTCATTTGATTTTGATATATAGTTTTCTTTGCCTAAAATTGTACACAATTACAGACACGGGTATCAACAACCTAAACTACAAAGCATTCAAGTGGCATGGTGTATATCTATGATACACACCACGAAAAATTAATCTACACCTCATTTATATATGTACCTACCCTACCAGGTATACACTGGGTTTTCCACTTCAGGGGGCAGAAGATGGAGATCGTTAGAATGTTCTTTGTTATAGTCCCGCGTACCTGGAATAGCGCCAGTGCACAACCTCAGAAACTCATTCCCCGTGAGACAATAATGGGCGAATGCCAAGCTACCATCGACCATTTCTCCCAGGTTGGGCATGGAAGTTGATTTCACAATGCCCTTCTGGTTTCTTCTGTCTAGAAGCATTTCGTTGTTCAAGATCTTGTCGAGGTCGGAAAATTCTAGGAATCTTTGCGTGGCAGCCTCCCATGAGAGCTTATATCTCTGCTCGGGGGTAAGAGGCTGAGGCTCGCTGGACATTGCTTCTTTAATTTTGACTACGAACTCTTCTGGTGACTTGTATGTCAAGCAGTTGGGGAATGTCCTGAAAAACTCGTTTGATGGGTGGTCGGCACAAACAACAAATTTACCCATGGCAAGAGCCTCAGCTGTTGCGGTACACAGCACATCACTCACACTGGGATTTATAAAGACCTTGTAACTGCAAGTAAAAATGGTGTAAATTAGAACAGGTAAAAGAAGGCACTCAAGAAAAAAGTTAGTAGCTATGACTAAGCATCATTCGTGCATGGAGAATTCATAATTCATTAAATCCATTCCATTTTTATGTGTGGGTAAGTGATAACCTGGGTCAGTTAATGTCTCTATAGCTATGTTGCACCATTATTGAAGAAGACAATTAACAGATCTGTGTATTGCCTTAATATTATACAAGGTTCTATATGTCTTACCCATGAAGAGAATCATCAGCATGGTCTCTGCCTTTCATAAAGTTGACATTTAGATTCAACCGTTTAGCTGCGCTCTGAACTTCATGAGCATCTTCCCCGTTTCCAAAAGCATCCAAGTTGAAGCCGTCGAGATCCTTTTTGTGCTTTGATAGGAGATCAATCAACTCTCTGTACCCCTTTGCCCAAACCATCTTGCCTAAGAAATATGCTCCTTTTGAGAAAACCTGCTCTCCACGTTCCCGGTCAGCAGCAATTTTATCTCCAATCTTCAGAAACTTTGGATTGACACCATGAACATTGCATATAGTGGACTTTGGTAAATCTTGTGTTGCAGCAGAAAGGCGGAGAACCTAATTGGAAAAAAAAAAGTCATTTTAAGTGATTATTCTTTATAGAATATGTTTAATGACCTGTTATGGAATTATGCAATGAATGCCAACAAATTTGGGTTACAGCAGTACCTTGTGGCAGTACACTCTTGTGACCCAATTATTTATATGTTTAACAAAGAAAGCTTGCAAAGCCCCATTCTTCTCTCTCTTGATATACTCCAAGTAATTTGTGTGAACAATACCAACCACATGGTTAAATTTATCCGTCCAGCGTTTACCATGATGGTACCAGTTTAGATGTTCTGGCTCCTCCAAGATTGCAATATCAGCATCCTTTGATGGAATGAACTGAGTAGTATCTCCAGCAGGTATTATACTCCGCCTTGATTTTGAGAACTTAATGAGGAAAAAAACATAAGTCTAAACATTCGCATAATTCGTGGCTTAGAACGGTATAATCCAGCAAATTCATCAAGAAGACAGGAACTAACCTTTGCAGGATAAAACGAGATCTTGAAATCGGTCTTAAAACCAATCCTCTCCTCAAGCCAGTTGCGCATATAATTTTCTTGCTCTTCTGCTGAACTAAACGTGAGATTGTTTGGATAAACCAGCTCTTGGTCAGATTTACAAAGCCATGGAACCAACAATGTGACATTCTGCTTCGCAGTGTTGGCCAAATAAGCAGCTCGGAACAGTGGGTTTACAGCTGTTCCAGTCATCCAAGGAAGGCTAGCAGTTGTGATTATGGATACATGCCTTTTACCATCTGAATGGTTCCTTTTTGTTGAATCAGTCCAAAAGCCACCTTCATAAGAATGACCTGTGCTTTGTAGAACAGTGGCAATTCTTAAATCCAGCTCATCAGAAATACTATCACTTGCAACGATTAAGGACTCTCCTTCAGGTAAAGACTGTAACATCTGGTTCTTGCGTTTACTGAATAAATTCTCCACTATCTTGTCTGATATTCCTGCGACAGTGCCATCAAATCAAACACTCAGAGAATGTTGGCATGGCAAAGACAAGGAGCACAAACCAGAATTACCATAAAAGAAAGACTAAAGTTGAGAAGGAAATGTGTACCTCTTGTAATTCCAAGCTGATCCAAAAAGGGGCTGGACTGTCTTACCAAATAAGCCAACAATTCTGGCACATCCAATGGTGGCACTTCCTGCATAATGTGAACTCCAGGGTAAGGAGATACTCGTCTACTGTAATTAACTTTAATAAGCGAAAGCAAGGTATTCATCAGTTTATGAGTGTTTATCTAATTTAGTAGCATGGAAAATTTTCCATTTTCCAACTCCATTTTCTCACTTTTTCATTCTCCAAAAGTGGGCTAACTTGGAGATTCACAAATGTTTTCTAAAGCCTATATTCAGAGAAGCTATTTTTTAAAATATTTGCCTTTTATCTACTTGGTCGAAACAAGCACCAAATTGTGCAGGCTCATGTGCTCACTAGTTGTACTCAATTTACAGCATTGTTATCCTTTGCAACATAAAGATGCCAATGCTAACTCAAACTGGAGTATATAGTTCAAGAACTGCAAAAACAGATTGGTCATCTTGTATACACAAAAGGATTCATCAATTGATTGCTCTAGGGTACAACTCTTAAAAGATCTGGATGCACTATGGAAAGGAGTCCATAAAATAATTAAAGAATTTGATAAGAAACAAACCTTTGTTTCCTCTGGCTCCTTGCAAATTGATTTCTGCAGAAATATTAAACAATTAAAAAAAGAAATTCACTTCAATCTCAGAGCAGTATGTAAGATCAAGTTTCAGATACAGTATATTAGCCACCAGAACTGTGCAGTTACGAATATCAGGACGTATTTTCATAAGAATTGTACATATATCTCATAAACTTTAATCTGGACAATGCTTTGAAGAAACCAGGTCTGTCCAGGAGTGATAAGCAGCAGAATAAAATGTATCACAGCAAATGAAGGCAGTATCGGCGGTGATGGAATAAAAAGAAACTCAGCAATCAATTTGCCAAGTGTTCACAGCTTACAAGTAGTCAAGTACAAATGCATATTCAGCTCTTAGGCACCATAAAATCTGATACTTATTTGTTTGTCCATATAAAATTTATGCAACATTTCTAGTGCCAATTTTTACAGTTCCATATATCAACTATACAAGCATCCTCAAAGCCACTCAAGTTACCTAGCCACCTCGGTCCCTAGCTACATATGTAATCAAATTTCTTTGCAAAACCTATGATATTGGGAAATGTGAAAGCTGTTCACAAGGATGGATCCCATCCATTCTAAAGCTATAGCGCTAGTTAAACCCAAGTGTGGCATTCTGTTTCACCACAAAAGTCAATTCAACTATTTTTGTACTGTGACAGGCTAATATGCAATTGTGACACATTACTCCATCGGATTTTGATATCTGAAAAGCAAGAACTTGCTGATACTAAAAAGCAACCTACAAATACCTTGACATGCATCACTTTGTTAAGCCCAAGAGAAAATATTGCCTAACATACTTCCAGCAAAAATATATCTCTAGTATCCCATTTAAGCTTTTATTCCTCCCATACAAAGCTTCAACCACCATCTCCACAGCACAGACAAACAAGCTTATATTTTATTCTAAGAAAAATTATATAAAAATAAAATAAGAGGGAGAGAGAGAACAGGATTCTAGAGAATATATTTTTGCAGTGGAATTGAACAGGTGGAGAGAATGATTAACAATAATACATAAATAATTGAAACCTGGCTGAATTGATTATTAGGCATCTAGCCACAACCTCTTGAAATTTGACTATACTGAACCTTACCTAATTTAAGCTACATTATACTAAATCCAGTATCTAGAGTCTAGACTCTGAAAAGATATAGCTTAAAACTCAGGATTGCCGAAATTCAACACATAGCAATCCAACATTCAAAAGTATAAAATAAATGATGTTATACTAGCAAGCAGCAAGAGTAAAAATTACTTACCAGACTTGATTTTACTTTCTCTACGAATTCGCTATTCTTAATCCCTTCCAGAATCTCCGCCGGTGAAGAGCTTGTAGTCTTGAGCTCTGCCTCAATCTCCTTACACCGCGTCTGCAAGGCTTTAATTGGCTCCCAACTGGATTCCCCGGAGTGGCCTTCCTCCTTTTCCCCTCCTTCCGTGAACCTCAGCCGCCTCCTCCACGTCCTCCACCTCTCACTCTCGCTCTCCTCCTCGAAATCCGGCGCAATCGCGTTCCTAAACGCTGACAAGTCAATCCGAAGCTTCCCTTTCGTGCCCCACTTGAAGTCCGGCGACGAGTACGCCCTCCGAAACTCCGAAATCTTCGGGCGGAGCTTCTTAACGAACTCGATCTCTGCCGGAGTCGTAACAGCCGACGCCGTAACTGTCGGGACAGTAAACGAGGCGGAGTTAATGAAGTGCTCCACCCCCTGGTCGGCAAGTTTGAAGATGGAGTTAGCTCGGTTCCTGAGAAGCTCAATATCCGCGTCGGCTGAGGTTCGCATCTCCCGCAAACCCTTGGAGATGAACGACACGATCGAGGCGGAACTCGCCGTCCCCGTCCCCGGCGCCGTCCTCGCCTCCGCCGGCTTAATATTAATCATAATCGTTTTTTCTATTTCCCCACAATCAAATTCCGATCAGATTAACCCAAAATTCACTCACTAGGGTTCTCGGAGAATTCGAGTTTTGGTTTGGGGGAAATGAAAACGATTCCGGGGCGGCTTAGGATTTAACGGCTAGGATTTTTTGTGGCCAATTTTTTCCACTTATTTGGGGTTCCCTTCCTACGGTCCTGGGCAAAGGAGAGACACGTGGTTGAACACGTAAGATCAGTCCGTGTTGAATATAGATTCGCGGGAGATGATGTGGAGCCCCGGAATCCGTTGACGTGTTTTCGTTCACGTGAGTTGGATAACGATGTGGGTCCATGTGGCATTTTACGCATGGGCTAGCTTGTACTTTCTCGGACGCTTCTTCTCGTCAGCTACTCACTTTTGTCCCAACTCCTCGAACATTCCACTAGAATATTCTGGACCCGAGACACGAATATGCAACGCCAAACTTTCTTTCTATTGAACATTCAATATATAAATTTAAACATTTATTTAGTATATAAATGGTATATTTTAGATACGAATCGACTTTACAATATAGACTCGAGTCCACAAAATAATTTGCTCCATTGAGTAATAATTGCGGCCTTGCGAGTTTCTCTTATTACAAAATTTTTTCGACAATTTTTTTAAATTGGTCAGATAATTTGCTTAATAAACCATACTAATAAGATTTCAAGTTTTGTTTCTTGTGATTAATTTTTTCCGTTTAAATCAGTTAACTATGAACAATTTAGATTGAATTATCGTTTGGAGTTCGGTACCAACATCTTTTGGCATCTCTAATGGGCTCCATTTCCAAAAGCCCAATAGACCTCTGTTTTCAATATTGTTGAAATGAGAACCGAATTTCAGCCCAATGGGCCTCTGTTTTCAATGATAACCGAATTACAGCCCAACGTCTACTTTTGGCCCATTAGAACCGACAGCCGTCGGCTTCTCACCGCCGCAATGTGACACGTGCGACTGTTCTTTCTTACCCGATCGCGAAAATCCTTAACGACGAAGAATCCGAGTCATCGGACACGACTCACGAGATGCCACAGGGGCATAACCGTAATTGGAAAGGATGGGATGTGCCATCCTCGCAAAATGGAACACTATAACGCTTCCTATTTCATCAATTTCTTCTTTTTTCTTATTCTTACGCAGTTTATATTTGTGCAAATTTCTTCTTTTTCTTAACAGGGTAATTCAGATCAGAAGCTGAAGTGGGGAAGATGGGGTTGCTTTCCAACAGGTATGGATTCAATTTTCAATCGAACTTCTTATAAATTTCTTTTCTTTTTCCTTTTTACCCAGTTTTATCGGTTTATGATTCTGGGTTTCCTCGTTTCTTGATCGAAACATACACAACAGAGTTGTTAAGAGCAGCCTTAAACCTGGGGATCATATATATTCATGGCGCACAGCTTACATTTATGCTCATCATGGTCTGAACCTCTCTTTCCCTCCCTCTGTGCGCGTGGTTTTGTGTTTAGTCTTGTGGTTTTGCTATCCTTAGTATCTGATTTTTAAAAAACAGCAAGTAATTTTGAGGAAAAATGAGAACTTTTATATGGCTGCACTGCTAATTAGATGTTGCTGCTAAATGGGTATTGATTGCTTGGTAAAAGCTTGATAGGCTAAGTATTATTATAAAGATTTGATCTTTTCTTTGTGGGAGATGGTGGTTGTTGGGGGAAGGTAGATTTCAGGATCCCTTGAGGAGAGGAAATAGAACAATTAGGTAAATTACCCCTAACTCATAGGCTCAAACCAAGAAAGTAAATAGGCCAGGAATTGAACTTAGAAACTTCTAATTACCGAGCCAACAGTTTGACTAACTTGGCTGGGATAAATCTATCCAACATAATTCAGACATAAATAACTGTAAATGGATATGCATTATGAAGTATTGTATATGGATCACCTTGCTCTAAGTCTGAGTTCCTCAATTGCTTTTATGGCTGTACTTCTACAAGTTTATTGTGGACTGTCACTGTCCTCGTTTAGAGATCCTGCGCTGATTTTACTTCATCCAGGAAATGTATAAATTTTCCTTCTGGATAGGCAAATTTTTATGCATGGGGTTGTGATTATAGATGTTTCATTTAGGATTGTGGTTTAGCTTGGAATTGTTCCCCCTTTTTGCCTCATCGATGTTTCTGTTATGACATTTGCTGTCAAATTTTTGAGCATCACCATGAACAAATTTTCAGTCAATTTCAATATCTGAAATGCCATTGAACCTCCGTTTTCCTTCATCTAGTTTCTTAGCAATATAATCTTTGGCTTTACAATTTCAATAGACATGAGGATGAAAATTGAAAAGTCTAGTCTTTGACAGGTATCTATGTTGGGGATAATAAAGTTGTCCACTTCACTAGACACGGTCAAGAAGTGGGAACCGGGACTGTGTTGGATCTCCTCTTGGTGAGCTCGGGACCTGCTCGGACTCGTGTGCCTTGTACCACCTGTACCCCACTGGGAGATGGTCACGGGGTTAGCTTGTCGTGTTTGGACTGCTTCCTTGCTGGTGGTGTTCTGTACCGCTTTGAATATTCAGTCAGCCCTGCTCTCTTTCTCGCGAAGGCGCGGGGAGGAACTTGCTCTCTCGCGGTCTCGGATGAAGATGATGTCGTGGTGCACCGGGCGAACTACCTCCTCAGAAACGGCTTTGGGTGCTACAACGTGTTCAAGAACAACTGCGAAGATTTCGCTATCTACTGCAAGACAGGGCTGCTTGTGCTCGACCAGAGCACAATGGGGCAAAGCGGGCAGGCTGTGTCTATAATTGGCGGGCCTCTGGCAGCCGTTCTGTCCACGCCGTTGCGCCTCGTCACCACCAACGTCTACGGGATGGTGGCCATGGCTGTCGGGGTATACTGTGCCAGCCGCTATGCTGCTGATATTGGCATGCGTGGAGACGTGGTCAAGGTGAGCGTTGAGGATCTTACGAGGAGGCTAGCAACGGGCCTGTATCAGGTTCTTGAACCAAGTCTCCCCGCTTTGCCAGCTCCGGCCGCCACCGGGGCTTTGCCAACTCCGGCCGCCACCGGGAATTTGCCAACTCCGGCCGCTACCGGGGCGTTGCCAACTCCGGTTGCTACCAGCTAGAAATACTATTTAGCTTGCATGAAGGGTGGAAATATGTGCTAATATATGCTATAGAGATTTGCATTGTTGCCTGTAGTATACTCTATATAATACTATTTGTAATGATTCATTAGTTTCAATGAGACTTGAATCTAAAACCTATTATAAGGACGAAAACAACTCAGATATTACTCGGCCCGTATAAAGTGTCGAGTTCAAAACTTATAAATTACTTTCTATGTTTCATTTTATATGTTGTGTGTTATTTATTGGTCGGATTAATTGTTTTTTCGTTTGTTTTAGTTATTGGAATTGTGATCATATTGAATATATTGTTTCTAAGTTTTAAGAATTTGTGAATACAATGAAGGTTATTAAAAACTGTGAATTTTTAAAATGTAAATTGTGAACATTTAGTATGTAAATTGTGTATTTTTGAACTCGATTTACCGAATAATTTGCCTTCGCTTTCAATCTAGGCTCCAAAAACCTTTTCATGGGCTCCAGCCTCCAATTATTTCTTAGATCCACTCTCTAAGAGCATCTTTATTAGTGGAGTTATTACGCGGTTTTTGAGAAGTTTTTGTAAGTGTGATTATGAAAGATAAAATGAGAAGGGAGGAAAAAGAGGAAAAAAAATTAAAACAAATCTAATTTAAAATAATAATAATAATTTTGCAGAGTTGTCAAGCGCGCCTGACGCGATTGTACGCGTCCGTATGGGCGCTGTTGTGCATGAAACGTGCACATCAGCAACTGTTTGTGAAGTCAGAAATTACTGTGCTAAAAAGTAAAAAATACCCTTAGATATGAATCCAAAGTCTTTCTCTCATCGCTTCTTTCCCTTCCACCTCAACACCTACTGTACCAAAAATCACCAAATATGTATTGGTATAGATGCTCTAACCCAATATGATCTTGAACTCTGGCTCTCCATTCCTCCATCAACTAAATAGACTCATCAATGATCAAAACAAAGTAAGCATGGCTGGCACCATGTCATGGGAACACAGGCCAATCTCATTCATGTGCTATAAATGTTTTTATATTTCACATATTTCATTTTATTTCATCGATACAAATTATGTAAATAAAGTATATATGACAATTAGTGAAAATATCAATTCAATGAAATTGAAAGAATTACAACACTACTTTTTTTAAGAGTAAAGTATAATATATTAATGGTCAAAGATTTCAAATCTGAATCTAAATATGATCTTCTAGAGTTCTAGTGCAACCCACAATCATCATAATAAACTCATAACCTTGACCGCATGGACATTTCAATTGGTCACAAGAATAAAGTTTAGAAAGAAAGATTATGGATCAAGTCTTACCAACCAGCAACCTCTCCCCTATATTTAGCTGAGTGAGATATTATGATTAACATCCTCCCAATAACTGGGATACGGAATTTAATCTTTTGGAAAAAAATAAACACATAATCTTCAGCAATCTAGGAAATGGAGATTATTATTGTATATTTATAATTATATTTAATTTTTGAAAGTGATTAGAGGGCCCCCTTAAATAATACTGTAGTACAAACAAAAAGCTTTCATGGTCATCATAATTGTTTGCACTCTTAAACTGTGGCAGAAGGAACCAAAAGCCAGCATTGCACCGCCCTTCCTTGCAAAAGCTAGTGTCATCATTCAATTTTAAAAAATAATTTTTTAATAAAATTTTTAACTAATACATACATTATAAATATAAAAGTAAATTATTTGTCCAAACTCAACATGTCAATTTGAGAAGAAGTTTTACAAGCTGGACTAGGTAATTAAAGCACATTTCACCGATTAACTTACCATAACTAGACAAGTGGCATCATCTTTTATCGCTCACAAAAGGTGAATTTCCTCAGTCCAAGAGTCCCCACACACCGACTCATCCTTAGCAGTCTCTTAGATATGAAGACCAGTACTCGATGCTAACAAGGAACCCACTATATTGGTATAATTCTCACACTTTTACACTACAACTATCAAACCCCGATTCTATGTCAATATGTCATTGCCTACTGCACGATCTATCAATATTGACCAGTCTGCCAAAAGTACTATTTAATTTTACGTGGCACTTATAATCTAAACGATACACTCTTACACAAATCTTGCTCACCGAATCTTTTTGCTCTGAGACGAACTAACAACTGAGTTGGTCGAACAATTGGATTAATAACCATAAAATTACGTCAAATGCACTTTCTCGTAAATCAAAGAATACTTTTGTCCCACCAATATTAAAATTATTTTAATTCAGAGATTAAGAATGGGATATGAAGGATGCATGCAAAAGATGAAGTATAGCTAGGGACATGATGTACATGGTGTGTTTGGAAGGTGAATGTATCATCCATCCAATATGTAAGTAGAAAAATGAATTATTGGAGTATAATTAATTATTGCATCACATGCAAAGTACCCAAAATAATTATGTATTTTGTTTTTGGTTTCTTCACGGCCAGCCAAAGGAATGAAACCTTACAAAAGAATACTACCAAACTTAACTTCTAACCTTGTTGAATTGTCTTGTCGACAATAATAAATTCATTTATTTATATTTATATAATTAAGAACATATCTGTATATTATATATATTTCTCTTTATTAATTAAACAAATTTAAAAATGAAATTTATAAGATTTTGTCTGGGACAAATTAATAATTAAAATTAAAGTTAAAAAAAAAAAAAAGTTTGACTGTTTGTTCTGTTCATGGGAGATGCTGCACAAAAGCCAAAGAAAAGAACTATGCATGTGACAAGATGCCACAAAATCTCTATCTTTTTTTCTAAATCCAAAACTTGCTTTTCTAATGCATCTTTATGTCCATTCTATTGTGGATTACTTGCAGTTTTAATCCTTTAAAATAGGTAAAGAATTCTCCATCGTAATTTGCGTGCTATTACAAAAAAACGAAACCAATAACCTAAAGGTTTAGTAGTTCTCCCATACGAGAGTTCAAGGGTTTGAGCTCCAGTGGGCCGATATTAACTCGTTGTATTTCAGTAAGTTGGAAAAGTAGTTATGAACAAACATTCAGACTCTTTGGTGACCAAATGTGAAAAGTATATAGTATATGATGTATCTTCTTCCATCAATGCATGCAAGCCATTGATGCATTCCATGCACTGTTGTACTATAAATGTTACCTTGATGACTCTCGTGCTCTGTCTTTACTCTTTACATGTGAAAATTCTCTGAGATATCTTTAAGGACAGACAGTTGATATCATATGCTGCATTCATGCCTAACTAAATGCCTTAATTTCTTCAGCTTCTTTTGTGATCTTTTTGACCTTACAAATGTTAACAGAAAGTAGAAACTAAAGAAAACATGATTTGTCTGCCGCAAATCACTGCTCTGGTCTTGGTTTCATCACTTCCTCTTCAAGCCTTTGAAGATGCTGTCATTTTCTTTTTCATTTTTATTTTTTGTTTGAGTGACGAGAAAAACCCGCAGTGCCTTGTGACCATAGCTGGTAAAAGACTACAATGAGGTAAACCACGGACTTAAACCCAGAAAACCAATAAAGGTTTAACTTGTAATCTTATGATTATCAAGTTAACAGTTGAATTAACTTAAAGATTGTCTCGATATGTCCCTTTCGTTCTTTAATTTAAGAAATGTTTTGCTTTAAAGTTTTACTGTCACATTGTGTCATTGTCTACCAGTTATTTAGTATTTAGTACGTTCTGTAGGTGGATATTTCTATATTAAATTACCAAAAATATCTTACCAAATCCCAATATTTTACTCCAATTTTTGTTTTTACAACTCACAGAGTCACAGTGCTGTGGTTATCTTCAGAGCTGCATTGTACTACTGTTATATGAGTGTTTCTCACTCCAATTATGGCCCCTCTTTGAGGTTCTCTATTTCAGTATCTGTCATTTTTGGGGCCAACTGTGATCTGAAGTTCATGTTATCTACCATCCCAACACCCTAGATTTGACATATGGGGTTTTCAAGAAACACCCACTCTTTATGAGGTCTCATTGCATGCAAAGTTGAGCTTCAGAGTTGAGAGAGCATCCATGGAGGCCACTGCTTGCCGGTTCTTGATATTCCTGTCTCTTATTTCAGCTGTTTGTGGTGTTACAGACCCGAATGATTTGGGAATTTTGAATGATTTGAGAAAGGGTTTGAAGAATCCTGAGCTTTTGAAATGGCCTGCAAAAGGGGATGACCCTTGTGGGCCTCCAACATGGCCACATTTGGTGTGCAGTGAGGGGAGAGTGGAGCAGATTAGTGTTATGGGTTTAGGGTTGGAAGGGCCTTTGCCTCAGAACTTGAATGGGTTGTCAAAGCTGACACATTTGAGTCTGCAGAACAACAAATTCAGTGGAAAGTTGCCATCTTTGAGTGGGTTGTCTGAATTGCAGTATGCATATCTTGATTTCAATAGATTTGACACAATCCCTTCAGATTTCTTTGATGGGGTTGTGAATTTGCAGGTTTTGGCATTGGATGGGAACCCTCTGAATGCCACTAATGGGTGGTTATTGCCAAATAAGTTGCAAGATTCAGCTCAATTGACTAATCTTACACTTATGAACTGCAATTTGGGTGGCCCTTTGCCTGAATTCTTGGGCAGTATGGCCTCATTGGAGGTCTTGTTGCTATCCATGAATCGCCTCTCGGGGCCTCTGCCGGAGAGTTTCAGAGGCTCTATGTTGAAGATGCTCTGGTTGAATGACCAGTCAGGTGAAGGGATGAATGGTCCAATAGATGTAGTTGCCACTATGGGATCACTCACTAGTTTATGGCTTCATGGCAACCAATTTTCAGGCAAAATCCCAGAGGGTATTGGGAAATTGGCTTACTTGCAGGATCTAAACCTAAATACTAACAATCTTGTTGGTCTGATTCCCAGTAGCTTAGTAGATATGCCCTTAGGTCATCTTGATTTGAACAATAATCATTTCATGGGTCCTATGCCAAAGTTCAAGGCTCAAAATGTTACCATGAAATCCAACCCCTTTTGCCAGACCCTACCTGGTGCCCCTTGTGCCCCAGAAGTTATGGCCCTTCTGCAATTCCTTGATGCCATGAATTACCCATTGAACCTTGTTGATTCATGGTCAGGCAATGACCCCTGTGGCGCGGATTGGCGGGGAGTTAGCTGTGATGCTAACCATAAGGTCAGTATCATAAACTTGCCTAAGTTTAATCTTTCTGGTAGCTTAAGCCCTTCCATTGCAAACCTTAGTTCTCTTGCTCGCGTGTTTCTTGAATCGAATAATATCTCTGGACCGATTCCAAAAACTTGGACCGGGTTGAAATCTTTGGTGGTGTTGGATTTGCGGGATAATAACCTCTTGCCTCCTGTGCCACACTTTAGTGATTCTGTTAAGCTTGTGTTGAGTGGAAACTCTCTGCTGAATTCTAATCATTCGGGTGCTAGCTCCTCGAGAAAAAACGACACCTCCTCTCGAGGCTCACAATCATTATCGCCATTGCCATCATCACCATTGTTACCTCATAAAGGATCAAACAGTGGTGATGCAGCTCCATATGTGGTGGAATCACCACAAAACAGAAGATCAGATAAGTCTAAGATAGTTGTGATTGTGGCCCCTCTTGCCTGTTTTGTGATTTTGGTGTTTCTAGCTTTGCCACTCTCAATTTATGCCTATAAGAAGAGTAAAGACAGTCCCCCCTCTCTTGTGATTCATCCTAGAAATCCATCAGATTCAGATAACATGATCAAGATTGCTGTTGCCAATAACACGAGTGGCAGTCGTTCCACGTTAACTGGAAGCGATTCCACGAGCACACACGGTAGCGAGTCTCACATGATCGAATCCGGCAACCTAGTCATATCAGTTCAAGTTCTTAGGAACATAACCAAGAACTTTTCCCCCGAAAATGAACTTGGGCGGGGCGGTTTTGGAGTGGTCTACAAAGGTGAATTAGAGGATGGATCAAAAATTGCAGTTAAAAGAATGGAGTCTGGGGTGATTACAACCAAAGCCTTGGAAGAATTCCGGTCTGAGATCGATGTTCTTTCCAAAGTTCGCCATCGCCACCTAGTATCTCTTCTAGGATACTCAGTACAAGGCAACGAAAGACTCCTCGTTTATGAGTACATGCCTCAAGGCGCTCTCAGCAAGCACCTTTTCCAGTGGAAGAGTCTGAAGTTAGAGCCTTTATCTTGGAAACGGAGGCTAAACATCGCGTTGGATGTTGCTCGAGGCATGGAGTATCTTCACACACTGGCACATCAAAGCTTCATACACCGAGATCTCAAGTCCTCGAATATCTTACTTGGAGATGATTTCAGAGCCAAAGTATCGGACTTTGGCCTAGTGAAACTCGCCCCTGATGGAGCAACGTCTGTTGTCACGAGGCTGGCTGGAACATTTGGTTATCTAGCACCCGAATATGCAGGTACCATTCTCTTCGATTTCTCCCTTGATTGTATAAATGTGCTATGAAACTTTATGTCTGTATGGTTTATGTTTCATTATCTGTTAGAACTGCACATTATTCGTGTAATTGTGTTAGAATGTCAGGCCTAATACAAATCGAAGAACTGTTTTGGCTCACTTGATTGAAATTTGCTTATTTGATTCAGTTACTGGCAAAGTCACCACGAAAGCAGATGTTTTCAGCTTCGGTGTTGTGCTAATGGAGCTGTTAACTGGACTAATGGCACTCGACCAGGACAGGCCCGAGGAGAGCCAGTATTTGGTGTCGTGGTTCTGGAGCGTGAACTCGAGCAAAGACGGGCTGTTTGCAGCCATTGATCCAGCGCTGGATGCCAAACAAGAAACGCTCGAGAGCATTTCCACGATAGCAGAACTCGCCTGCCACTGCACTGCTCGAGAGCCTAACCAGCGGCCCGACATGGGGCATGCTGTGAGCGTGCTCTCCCCGCTCGTCGAGAAATGGAAGCCTCTCGACGATGACACGGAGGAGTACTGTGGCATCGACTACAGCCTCCCGCTTAACCAAATGGTGAAGGGGTGGCAGGAAGCCGAAGGGAAGGACTCGAGCAGCATCGTGGGCCTCGACGACAGTAAGGGCAGTATCCCAGCAAGGCCTACTGGCTTTGCAGAATCCTTCACCTCAGCTGATGGTAGATAGAGATGATGTGAGGTACTTTGCCCCCAATTCCCATTTGATTCAGATGATAAAGCCTTTTCATTGTTCAATTCTCTCTTTTGTTCTGTGAGATCATATGAATGATTGATTGTATTTATGCAATTGTCCATTTCTTGGGAAAATTGTGAAATTTCAATTCAAAAGCTTTGAGTGTATGAATTGTAGACTGCAATTTCCATGAGATTGAGATGCCTTTGGCTTGCAGAAACAACCATAAGCCTGTAATCATGTGCTCTACTCATCTTCAATTTAGTTTCTATACTATTCATACAATAATTAGATAAAAGTACATTATTTTTTAACTAAAAATACATTATTTTATATACTATCAAAAAATCTATATTCAATACACAAATAATGTATTTTTAATATATTAAAAATGTATCTTGTATTCATGGTTCATATGAGGATTATGGTACATAGAAAAATTTGCCAAAACCTCCTCGGTAGCCACTTCACCACCTAGCATGAGGTCCCGTATTACAATGTATTTTTATTTTCTTTTTTCAAAAAAAAAAAAAAAAGGAGCATGAGGGTCCCGTGCTGATCACTCCCGCAGTTATGCATTGGACCCGGGTCAAAATACACTATTTATATATATTTAATTTTCACAATTTACATACTGAATGTTCACAATTTAAATTGTGACTCTTTAGTATATAACATTGTGAATATTCAGTATGTAATTGTGAATATTCAGGGTATAAAAATTATGAACATTTAATATATAAATTGTGTATTTTTAACTCGGGTACACGTAATAATGTGCCTCATCACTCTCATCAAGGCCTACTGATTGACCATTCTAGGCATGTGTCCCAGTACGGCAGTACCCTCATCCATCAATATCTATAGGTCTAATCATAAATATATACAAATGAGAATTAATTCGGAAAAAGTGTTACATATGCTATTAACTTTTTTAGGGTGTGTAATTAGCCTACTAAACAATAATAATAAAAACAAAGACTTTACAAGATTTCAATTTATCTTTTAACATGACTATTCTAAGAAAATAGCTTATGATAATAAAAATAAAACATTTATAAGAAGGTCGATCCTTATATTATTTTTAGACTACCTACAAAAATTGCAATGAAGGACAAAAAAAAAAAAAAAAGAAGAAGACATGTAAACCTTAAAGATTAGCACAACTCAATATAGCCAAACTAATCTTGTACTACAAATGTTGATTAATATTATAGTTCTATTGTAATATATAAATATAAATTGTACACTTAAATAGTCAGTTCATCGTTTCAACATAACAATTTAGTATTTTTTTTATGTATAAGTGACGAAAGTAATATTATATAAAATATATAGAGGCAATTAATATGAGCTCATGACATCCAAATAAAATAGTAGCACCATATGTATGCAACCTCCTAAATGTTTGGTCATGTAACGTGCAATGCATAGACTATGGAGATGGAAATGAAAGATAGATCTCATCAATTAATAAACAAATAAATATATGGTTTGTGTGAGTAGTTTAAGAAGTTATTAGTCGCCACTCATCAGATGAAACAAGCGTACAAGAAAAGGATGGGCAACCGTTGACATTTAATAAAAATTTTCCACAACCCAACTTCCAAACAACGACTTAGTTATAACGTTGCAGAAAATTACTTTTTTATTCACATTACCATCCCATGATCCTACTCACTCATGTAAGCTCCAAATTAATATATTGTCCCACCGAGAACAATCTCAACCAAATTGATTAAATAATTGACTTGATAATCATAAAAAATTTTCAAATTAGACACCATGTGGCTGGGAGCTGTCTATTGCCTTTCTTGATTTGAGTTAGTCAGTTGTGGGCAACCCAAACTGGTGTACTTCTTTGTGGTCGTTTGTTGGTTAAGGTCATAAGGCGAGGTTTATCTGGAATGCACATTCAGGTAGCGGTTATGGACAATTCTAAAAAAGAATTAGTCGTTTTACTATAACAGTTTTTGATGTACAACTAAACTTATTGGCAAATCAAAATATACGCAATTCGTTGATAGTACGTGAGAACTCTCGAGATTACAGTGCAGCCCTTTATTAAGTAGAGTATAAAAAAAAGGAGGAAAAGACAAAAGAGGATAATGGAATCTTACATTTGATCAATCTATTTCATGTAATTAGCTAGCGTTGACTATAAAACATTTGGAACCTTAGAGAAACAACTTCTTTTTTTTGGCCCATCCAATACCATCATGGCTGACCAACAAACCAAAACCACCTTCATAATCTTCCCTTCAAGCCAGCTCTTCATCATCATACCCAAACTAACATGAACAACACCACCGTCGGCCCCGTCCCCGACGCCTCCGGCGGGTTTTTAGGCTCTGGACACATCGGCGGTTTCGGCTACGGGATCGGAGTCTCCGTCGGAATTCTCTTGCTCATCACAACCATCACCTTAACGTCATATTTCTGCACCAAAAACCACGCCGCCGACTCCACGATGACGAGGCGGCCGCCGAGGAACAATGCGGCGTCGGCCGCCGGGCAAGATTCTCAGAACTGCGTGGTGGAGATTGGGTTGGACGAGGCAACGTTGTTGAGCTATCCGAAGATGTTGTTCTCCGACGCCAAAGTCAACCACAAGGACTCCACGGCCACCTGCTGTTCCATCTGCCTTGCTGACTATAAAAATTCGGATATGCTAAGGTTGTTGCCGGATTGCGACCATCTTTTTCACCTCAAATGCGTTGACCCTTGGCTCCGGCTCCACCCCACTTGCCCCGTCTGCCGGACCTCGCCGTTCCCGACCCCGCAGTCAACGCCGCTGGCTGAGGTTGTCCCCCTTGCCAGCAGACCAGGCGGCTAAGTCATTCTGATTTACCCATTCACTATCCACTCCAGACCGTGAGAGCCGCAGTCAACGCCGCTGGCCAAGGTTGTCCCCTGGCCAGCAGACTGGCGGCTAAGTCACTGATTTACCTCTTCGGGTAATGTGATGATCTTTTTCTCCAGAATTTCCTGTGTCTATAGGTGTTTTTTTTGGGATCAAATTAATGATAGAATGCATTGTATTGAAATTAAAGAAAATTTTCGATTTATATTTTCGTAGGTTTAATTTCTTTGTTATTTGGGTTCTCCAATTTATGAAATTATTGATTTATTATGTTTTAGTTTTCTGATCGATTCAGTCTAGCTTTCTTGCTATATACGTCTTCGTAATTAACGAGGATCATGTTTAATTATTTAAGATCAGATCACGGTGATGATTAATTTAATTTAATTTGGGAAGCAGCCTTATAAATATACCATGCAAGTTGGTATATACATTATTGTTATGAACTTATGATCATTTCTTTGTTTATATACAGCAAAAATAGGAAGGAATTGGTTGTATTGGAAAGTGATTTTTTTTTTTTTTAAACATTGGAAAGTGATTAATAACTACTCAATTGACTAATCAATGTTTTTTTTAATATAAATTTGAGTCCCAAACTTAATGTCATTCATCTCTTGTCCCCAAAATGAGCGAAGAAGGTAACTTGCAAGAATATATTTAGTGTAATTAATGTGACATGACATTAAAAAAAAAAAATGTAGTCTTAGAGATGGCAGGCATAGGGGGTTTAGTTCGTGATCATCAAGGATGATAGATTATTGGGTTTACCGTTAAGACTTAAGATTGAGTGGACTTAGGGAGGATCTTTGATTAGTGAAGGCTAAAAATTGTAATAGTCAAAGTGGAATTTGATCGATCTTAAAGTAGTAGTGAAGGTGATCAAGGGTGACATGGGAGCGGATTAGATTAAGGAGTGTCTACCCTCTGATCCTACTGAAATATATAGGCAACTATTGAAACGTTAACGATCCCATAGGACCTTATATGTTAAGAGAAGAAAATAAATATGCAGACAAACTGTTGGCTAATCTTGGGTAAAGGTTAGACTTGGCTACTTTGATGCTGGAACAATCTTTAGATGATATGATGAATTTTTTTCAAATAAACAAAACCGGTACACCAACACCAAAAATTAAAATACAATGCGCATAATATCGGTTCATAAGTACTTTTTCAACCTATTAAAGCACAAGAGTCAATATCGGCTCCACTAAGGTTTAAACCCCCCTTCTATATGGAAGTGCAATTGAATGCCACTAGACCACACGGTCTTGGCTAACAAGCTAAAGTTACATAGAAGTTAATTTTAAAAATCATTGAAGTTGAAGATTCAATTAAGCACAAAAAAATGTTTATGACTAAATAAAAAAGATTGCTAGTTAGATAAAGATTAAATTAAGTATTAATACCAATTTATCATTACACATTAAAAATTAGAGACAACTAAATCTCACACACACAAACCACACACAGGCACACAGATTCAAGCCCAATTTAAACTTTAATAAACTATAAACATGTACACTATGGGCTAGGAAGGCCCATGGTGTGGGAACAAATGTTAGCCTTGGAGAGGCAAATTATACCACGATCAAGGCATGTCTTACATTATAGATTCTAGTTCAAAAATAATTTTCAAATTTTGTATTTGTAGTTGATATATTTTGTACTTGCAGTTGACCGTTAACTGTAAATATATAATATTTTAATAAACGTATAAAATTTTTGTATCAAGATTCACAGTGCAATATGAATTCTGTGTTGGTTATAACTATTGATGAACAAAGATGAATATTGGATAATGTACAAAAACTCATTTCACCTAACTCAATAATATATTAATATATACTCCGTAAAACTCATGCCCAATCTATTCAACCATCTCTTTTGAGGTTTTGTATATTTATTTATATTGGTATGTTTTCTCACGTTTCAAGAAAAGATATATATTCATTGTTAATTCTAAAAAAGACACATTTTTTAAGGTTGTGAATTGCCACCTAATGTACGATTGCCTCCTTCCAAGAGTGATTAAAAATTTCCGTTTTTCCTTGTACGATTGTCCCATTGCCCAACCGCCTGAGAGAACCGGTACCGTCTTCTTCATCAAGCTTTCCGACTGTCTTCTCTTATTAATCGCGCTCTCTCTCTCTCCCTCAAACATGCACAGAATCACAGATAATCTGATCTTCCATGGCGATATCATCAAAACCTGTCGTTTCCCTTTTCTTCTCTCTCTGCGTCTTCTTTCCTTTGATTTCAGCAGCGCCCACGGACATCAAGTATTGCAGTAAGCTAGCTCTTCTTTTCTGTCGTCTTCTTATTTGGGTTTTAGCTGTTTTCCCGTTTCCCAGATGCCCAGCAACAGGGACTTTGATTTTAGCGGTTTGTTTCGGATTTGACATCGTAAAAATCTTATCTTTGTGGTTAATTTGCCCAGAAAAGTGAACCCTTTTGACAGAACAGGTTTAACAACGTTGTATGATTGAATTTCATGTTAATAATTCGCTTGAAAATATATATATATATATATATATATATATATATATATATATATATATATATATATGTGCAGGCGAGACAAACTATGCCGTGAAGGTGACCGGAGCTGATATAACACCTTTTCCGGTGAAGAAAGGCGAAAACGTCACTTTCACTCTCACTGCTTTCACAGGTGATGCCACTATTTTACAATTTTTTTTAAATCACGAGAAAACTCGTACTCACTGTTCGAAGGTGTTTAAGCAGTAAATAAATCTAATTTTACTATATTAGCTAGTAAAAGATTATAAGAAAGTAAAATCATCTAAGAGTTTAAATCAAAAAATTCAATAAGTCACTCTAGTGATACTTACCTATTAAACTTGTCATTTTAATGAGTTTTAAAAATATTATTTCTTATAGAGTTGATGTTGGATTATATGGATACTATTGTTTTTGTTGGATCCAATCAAGAAAGTTCCTCTAATTGCATGACTAGAAGTTTGGGATGGATTTTCCCTTGCAGATAAAGGAATGTCTAGTGGAAAGCAAGTGATAAGTGTCCTATACTATGGAATTGATGTCTACGATGAGACTAATGACATTTGTGAAGTGACATCTTGCCCTATCAATGCTGGTACTTTCGAATTATCACACACTCAAAAATTGCCTGCATATGCGCCCACGGTAAGTACTCATCTATGCAATTTCATTTTAATCCTCTTGGGGTACTTGAATTGGCATTGGGGGAGGGGGAAAGGGAGCCACATAGGACACCGAAGAAGGGTAAAATAGTCATTTATAATACAGTATTTGCGCATCCATTGAGGTTTGAATCCACAGCCTCCGATATAAAAGAACAATTTGGTATCACTGGATCACAAGATCATTAGCAAATTCCATGGAGTTTGGTAGAAATGGAATTACAATTCCATCCTACAAAACACCCCACTAGCATTGTCTCGCCACTTACTTATTTTATGGCTTTGCCACTGTGTTTTGGCTTGGCGACTTTCTTTTGTCTTTATAGATCTTTTAAGTTGACAATGCTTGGAAAATACAGGGTGATTTCGGTCTTAGAATGACAATGCTGGATGACGAGGATAAAGAGTTGACATGTATTACCTTTGACTTCAGTATCGGCGTTGGCCTTGGACTTATTGCAAAATCCAAGGGAGTTCGTTCAAATTTTCTCATGTAACATGCCACGATCATGCTTTGAATTGCAAGAATAAATGGATTTGAACTTATGTTTTGTTACTTATCTTCTATGTAGTCATGATGTATACACTTCATTGATGGAGTGTTCATTTTGTCAGTATTTATGTATTTTTTGTTTCTAAGTGGTCCTTAACTTTTGAAGAGTACGCGTTATAATATATGCTCTAATAATTTAATTTGTCCTTAATTGATCTGTATATTTATATAAAATCACAATAAGAAAATGCTTAGCAACCCGGCAGAAATTAAGTATATACTTTCATCATGCACCAGTTAGGCAATTGTTGATTAAATAGAAAGAAAAAGAAAAAAAAAATTGTCCATTTAATTACTAATAATTACTCTTTAATTTACATTAAAAAGTATATAAAATAACTTATAAAGGTATAATACAATTTATCTTTACAGTTTACACATATTAAAATTAAAATTAGAGACAAACTAACATAGAAAATTGCATGAATTCAAGGTTTGTTTGAACTTTAAACGATGACAAACATGTACACTATGGGCTATCAAGGCCCATGATGTGAGAACAAATTATGCTTTTGTTAATGTCGAAAAGGTCTATGATGCACAAAAAATTTAAGAGTGTGGATTTTTAAAAAAAATTTACTCATATTTTTAATGAAAATTTCATGGTACTAATTGGTACCATTATATGGATGCCTCTTTGTGTACAATCTACAAAACTTTAGGGTTCTATATGGTGCAATGAAGGCATTGTGACACTTGATACAAACTCTAAAACTATTTGCATTTAGTTTTAATTGTACATGGTGCAGTGCAGTCATGTTTATTTTAACAACGTTTATGTGCAATAGCTCACAAACTACATGTAAACTTCACTAGGAAGATTTATATATCTTGTGTAACGAGCTCGACTAAGAGGGTAAATCCATGGTCTTCTAATATGATAATTATGTTTCGTCATTCAATCATTTCTTTCCGGGCTTGTATGTTTATTTATTTATTTATTTTATATTGGTATGTTTTTCTCACGTTTAAAGAAAAGATATATTCATTGTTTAAAAAAAAAAAAAACCTCATCAAGCTCTCTTCTCTTATAGCCCTTTCTCTCGCTCAAACATGCACATACAAGCAGACAACGACAGAGATGATCAACAATGGCGATATCAAAACTTGTCGTTACCCTTTTCTTCTCTCTCTCTGCGTGTTCCTCCCTTCGCTTTCAGCATCGTCGCAGCGCCCACGGGCGTCAAGTATTGCTGTAAGCTCCTCTTTGCCCTTTAATTTGTTTCTATTCACTTTTCTTCTTCTTCTCTGTCGTCTTCTTGTTTTTGGGTTTTAGCTGTTATCCCTAGCTTTTCCCAGATGCCCAGCGACAGGGACTTAGATTTTTGCTGTTTACTTCGGATTTGACATCATAAAAATCTGATGATCTTTGTGGTTAATTTGCCCCAAAAAGCTATCCTTTTTGAAACAACAGGTTTAACAACGTTGTATGCAATGAATTTCATGTTATTAATTTATTTGCAGACGAGATCGACGTCGACTATATATGCTGTGAAGGTGACTGGGGCTGACGTAACACCTTAATTGGATCAACTAAGCACTTTGTTTCTTAATTATATCACTCAATATGAACGTGATTAGTCTTATTAGGGCACGAATTTAAATGTATGTATCTCTTTTAGTTAAGGTATACTCGGAACATCTAGACATCTAGTGGTCTAACAAAAATATAGAGAGATTCTTACATCTATCAAGAAAAATGAAGAGTTCTGGGTGGAAAATGCATGGTGAATTCTCCATTCAAATGACGTTGATGATTGACGAAAAAGATGAAGAGTTGGCATGTGTCACCTTTGACTTTAACGTCGGGACGACCTTGGGCTTATTGCAACATCCATGAAGGTTCCTTCCAGATTTCTCGTGTAACATGACATGGTCAATTGGTCATACTCTGAACTTACAAGAATAAATGAATTTGAACTTATAGTTTGTTACTTATCTTCTTTGTAATCTTGATGCATACACTTCATTGATGAAGTGTTCATTTTGGCTAGTGTTTTTATGTCTTTTTTTTAAAGTGTTCTGAATTTTAAGTGGTCTTTATTTTTTGAGTCTTTTCCATAATAACGTGTGCTGGAATCCATTAAAGTGTAAAGTTCTATTTGATTCCTATTCAAAATATTTTGAGAAACCTATAAATCATGAAATTGAGTGGAATTCTTTGCTTTAGGGTGTTGACCCATAGAGACATGGCTCATGCTTTATCACCATAAAGAGTCCCAATCACTTTAATCCATAAAAGCCCAACTGCAAGAAAGAGAAAAAGAAGCTAAGCTGCTTTTGAAAATTGCAACCCTTGTGAGAGAATTATGATGGATGACACACCTTGTCCCCTCAAGATTGACATTGCTACCAATCACCCCACCAAGGTCAAATTCATTCTTACACTTCCAACTATATAAAGCCTAATATTAAGCCAATCACCCCCAAAACGTTTTTGTCTATCTCTATTTACTCCTATTATTAACATCACAATTTACTATTCATATTGATAATAAATACCCCAACTATCAATCAGTATCCAAGTGTACAAGGTAAATTCCTGCCCTAGTCGACAAACGATCACAAACAAGTAAACCAGCTTAAATTCTCTATAATTGACCTGTTTAAACTAAGAAGACAAATAAATCACTCCTATTCAGAGCTGAACTTAAAACTTTATAGTTATCAGGTGCACTTACATTTTCTTCTTACATTTTCTTCTCATACATTGTGAACCTATCTCTCATGTCATCATCAAGAGCTTTGTAAAGCAACTAAGAGCAGTGACTTTGTGTACATTACTTTCCCAACCACTGAACATTATAAAAATAAGAGAGGTCACCATCAACTTTGGCCTCTTCCATGAACCTCACTTCTCCATCTTCTTGGCTGCCTTCATATTTTTCAAAGCAGCAGTGGCAGTATAGCATTACATGCTAGTTTAATTTGCTACTGCAACATCAAATCAGGAACCCAAAAAAAAAAGATGATGAAGAGCTTGAGAGGAAGATTTCTGAGCAAATACAAATCCCTCCCAACAATGGCTTCTCTGAAACAAACCTTTCTCCCTCCCCTAAACCTCCCAACACTCCACGAATCCTTCGACAACAACAACAACATCGTCCTCTCCGAGGTTACTAAGGATGTTTTCCAGGAAGAATTTCAAGAATTGGGTTCCAGAAAGACTAAACCTTTATGCGAAGAAACTCAAGAAACCCAGAAAGAAGATGAAGAATCCCCAATGTTCCCGGAGTTTGAAGAGAAATGTCCGCCGGGAGGAAAAGAATCGGTGGTGCTCTACACGACAAGCCTACGAGGAATCAACAAAACCTTCGAGGACTGCAAAAGAATCCGGTTTTTACTCGACAGCTTTAAGGTTGTTTACCAGGAGAGAGACGTGTCAATGCACCTGGAATACAGGGAGGAGCTCTGGAACATTCTAGGCGGCGGCAGAGTCATCCCTCCGAGGTTGTTCATCAAAGGCAGGCTCATCGGCGGCGCGGACGAGGTTGTCGGATTGCACGAGAGAGGAGCTTTGAAAACACTCCTTAAAGGCATCCCTTTGGTCCCTTCTGTTTCTCCCTGTAAAGGGTGTTTGGGAATGCGATTTGTTCTCTGCTTAAAATGCCATGGAAGCTGCAAGATTTCTGTAGAAGATAAAATGGATGATGTTCCTGTTAGATGCCCAGATTGCAATGAAAATGGATTGATCAAATGCCCTCTTTGCAACTAGTACTACTATTCCTCATCTCTCTCTTCTTAATCTTGTAAATAGTTTTTTTTTCTTTTCCTATTAGTATTTCTGACTTCTTGTACTATGTTTCATGGGTATTAATCTAGTATTTCTGACTTCCTGTTTTATGTTTTATAAAATACTGACTTCCTGTTTTATGTTTTACAAAACACTAGAATCTGATTTTGTACTACAATTGTTTGTCGCTATGGTGTTTTCTTGAAGAGTTCTATTACATGTACTATCAAATCTTATTCCCTAAATTGCACTGATAAGCTACTTTTTTCATGTGAGCCCTATTGCAACTTTTGTGTGTGGGAGTAAAAGTTGGGAATAGACATAATATTATACTTTCTTGATTCTTGAAACTTGTAGAACATACCTGTCTGAATACTTAAACGACTCAATTAGATTTCGATAATTAATGAATATTTTGATTTGTACCGTCTAAACTTTGAAAATTAATGAATATTTTGATTTATACTGTTTAAACTTTGATTTACAAGAAAGTCTAGATACTACTACTATCTATGAATATGTATCCACTTAAATTGTGATCCAAGCCAACAAAGGACTATAAACTAGTCTATATAAATAATAACTAATCAGTTCAAACTAGGAAGATAAGATTAAATTGGCTGGAAATAAACCCCAATATAATGCCTAAACTATTACCAGTCCCAAGAATAACCTAATATTGTACTCTACCAAACTACATAATGCCTTGTTTGACTATTGGCGGATCAACCATTTTCAGCTCAAAACGCTGAAAAACTTGTTTGGTTAATGGCGGTTTGGAGTAGCGAATTTGCTCCAAACCCAAATCGCCAAGTTGCAAAACGCTGCAAATAGCAGAAATAAGTCTATTCTTACTGATCCCGAGATGATGATCATGTAATATTTTTTAACATTATTGGGCTGGAGATGAAGAATGGGCTTGGCCCAGTAAGTTTGACTTCTTACCTACATGAAACTGTCCAACATCTTATTCTTTTGAACAGACAAATTAGTAGAATGATGATTAACATACAGGTCAACATAGTCAAATTCACTTTGTTCTGTTGCCAACCAGTTGTTGCACTCATCTTTTTGACTAAGTACACACCTAAAGAAACTCAACTCCATTTTCCCATCATTTCATACATACCCTATTTCTTCCCCTTCTCATTCTGTCACCAAATTATGTTTCCAATCACCTTTTTATTTATTAAAATTTTTGTTGCTTTGTGAGATCATTGGGTGTAAAGAACAGTTGTTAGATATATTTATTGATTCAAGAAAGGAGGTTAGAAACTGATGTACACTTTTGACATTATACCTTCAACAAGGTAAGCCAAACTCTAGCTATGAATGTTGCTGCAGACACAAAGGGATGGATAAGAAGAACTAATCTAATGAACCTCAAAGACATTTACATTCAAATATTTATGTTGCAGCGTCTTCAGTTAATGCAAATTCAACGGGTTGTTGCGATGCAGCTTCTACTGCCGGAGTTTCAGAATGGCCGGAAGTTGCTGCTTCGATTGCCGGAGTTAGGGGTGCGGGCTGAGAACGGGTATAGTGAAACTCGATCTGAAGCCGGTGATGAAGAGGCACCGATGTTACCAGACCTCTCTTCATATCTGCCTGAAGTTCTCTAATCGGGATGGCAGCCAAGAAGTCCTTTATGTAGCGTTTGCACGACTCTTTTCCTCGACAGATGACTTCGTTCTGCTCGGTTTTCGCTGGTTCCTCGAGCCCTGAGACCGCCATTTGAGCGTCTGAAGAAGCCTCATCTGAATTGGACGGGGGAGCATTAGCATTAGCGTTCTTTGGTTCTGCAGCGGGAGAAACAATCTGCAGCTGGTTTTCGTCTGATGATTGTGCAGCCTCCTCGGGGAGTTTATAGACGGATGTGTCCTTGTCAAACTTTAGTATGTAAGCGTAGTTACAGCCTTCGTAGAGTCGCTCGCCTAAGGTGTCGATGATGTAGTAAGCTTCGGGTTCGATTTTGAGGACGAAAAAGTGGTCATTCCAGCTGACAATGTAGACTTGGGGTTCATCGCTATTCGCACAATCCATCTCAGCACGGCTGATCTCGTCCCAGATACTGTCAAACGACATGGCGCCATGCAAGAAATCGAATCTTCCCTCGTCTATCCCATCGGGGTGGAAAAATCCAATGAAGGATTTCGATGGAACTACAGAGATCGATCGGATTTTGGCTTGGAGGACAGTCTCCAAGTCGAAGTGCTTATCAGGGAACCTTTCCCGGTAAGTTTCATTCTGACACAGATTCCTCCACTCTAGAGAGCCTTCTCGAATCAAGCTATCGAACTGCGACTTAACAGGCATCAGATCGCAATTGGTTTGTAACCAATCGGCAATAACAGCAACGAGCGCTGTACATGCACTTTCCCCGGCTGCTTGCTCACTTCGCTGATCAATCGAAGCAAAAAAGACCTGCGTTTGAAGCATCATATGCCCATCCCGGCTCGTAATATCTTTCTGTTCCCAGCATCCAACAGCAAAACTATCATCACAAAACCCCGATAACGAAGATTGATTTGCAATAGTGTCTTCCCCCACTGTCTGCCACTGCAAAATACGTTAATGTCACCCATTAACAGACTTGGAAGAGCACAATGGCCCGGGCTAAATATAACGCCATTACCAATTGAGTCTTTAAGTGCCTCGTAAAAACAAGCTCGACAATTTGACAAAAATTTATGCATCTAACATGTTCAATCTCATGAAAAAAAAAAAAAAGAGTTGTGCATCAGAAATTAGCAGAGCTGGAAATAAATGTCGGTTCAATTAACCTAATTCAGTAAGAAAAGGCAACAGATATCGAAGATCCTTACCCCAAACGAAATAGATTCATCAGAACTGAGCTGGCGACGATCATAGTCAATGTCATCTCCACCGTCTTCCCAATAATTCTTCTTCAACAATGGCTCACCCTTACCCTTAGGAGATCTGAAGCTCAGCTTCCTCTTCCTCCAAGGTAAAATACTACGTTTCGAGTTTTGCAAAATTACGGGCACAGGAGCTTCGGAGTTCCAATCATCCGCATTTGAGCAGCCAACATCCGACCTGCGGTTGCTATAGTAAACCAAATCCTCGTCCTGAGCACTGATCCTCGTATTGGAATAAAACAATGCCCCCGCAAAATTAGCATAGGCCAATGTACCATAACTAAATGACTTCCTAACCGGAGAATCTCCCTTTCCTTCGTCCAATTCCCCTCCATCAAGCCCGTCAAGTGACTCAGTGTCAAAAGGATAAGCGTAATCGCCCTCCTCACTCCTCGACCACCTGCAATCGCTGCTATCTTCCTCCCGACAAGGCTTTTTCGCTCTCCTCACAGATACATAATCCGTGAAAATCTTTACCTTTCTGAGACCAGCTTTAAGGGCAGAAAGTTCGTCTTTCTCTGATGTTTCCCCCGGTCTAGGCGAGGATAGCACCGACGTAATTGGCTTCTGAACCAACTCACCCGCCTCTTGTGCAGCCATTACTTCCAATAAACTGAGACATATCTGCAAGAAAACTCAAGGCAGAGATTTAGATACACCACAAACAACACTTTTCTTTCTATCGAAACAACTGTGCTACAAGACTATTACATACACAAAGGGCGGGGCGAGTCTCTGATCCACTCCCGGAAACCGCTAGGGGAATGTTCAAGCTAAACTCTTTCTCTTCTGCCTTGGCAGCAAATTCAGCAAGGTTTAAGACTGCTGTTCCAACAGTATGAACCTTATTCTTAGCTCCTTGATTTGACACCTTAAGAAATAAGAACAGACAGAAACCAAAGAAATCTCAGCAAAAACAAAACAATATGCAAAACCCATAACACTAATTGTTTTCATCTAGCAAATGTGGACAAATCTGAACAACTAAAAAGCTTACAACTTTACTGCATTCCAAAACACCCCACAGTCCCTAAGTCAATTAATTTCTCCAATTTCCCCATTTTTCAGATCAGATTAAACATTATTCTTCAATTACTCCACTAAGATAAGTGAAACCATAAAAATAAAAAATTTCCAAGAAAAAAAAAATTAGCTCACATTGAAAAACACAGTGAAGCTGATCTCCCAGGGATGAAAAGAATTGTCTCTGCCAGTGAGATTGCAGACATTCTGGAAAGCCTCATCCCACTCCACCAAAACGGCGCCGTCTGGCCCATTCTTGACCCCTTCTTCTTTAGTGCAATTCCTCTTCACCGTTCTCCTAAACGAGCTCAACGCAACCCTGGGCGGCCCTTTCCACCCGATCTCCACCGAAGCGCCGCCGCTCAACCAATCATCTCCGCCGCCAAGATTCTCGAGGCGCCGCACCACCAGCCTCACCTCCAATTTCTTGGAAATTAACGGCGGCCATGGACGCCACTTCATCATCTTCGCCACCATTTATATATATAATCAAATAAAGTTGAGATTTTTAGTGGGTTTTTTCACTTTTTCTCCTGCGCTTTCTGGGCAATGGGTTGGGTATAGGATTTTGGGAATTAAGTTTGTGGGTTTTGAGATTTTCCCATCTCACGGCGAGTCCAGTGGGGAGAAGAATATGCCGTTACGTTTGGGTGATTTTTGAAGATCTGTAACATGGGGGTTGCGTATTCATATACAGTGAGACCAGCACAAATCTCGGGAGATTATGTTCAAGGTTAGATACTAGTTAAGGATGAGTAATTCACTCTCCCCCACACAATTACATTTTTTACTTTTTAGATTATTAAGGGAATCGTTAAAATGAACAGAAAGATTCAATCAGATCAAATAATAATATCTGTTAAATCTTTGATGATAAATAATCAGATAATTACATGATCATATTAATATACTAATTAAGGATGAGATTTGTTACAGTTTTATGATATTCACTCCTGACCACATACACAATTACATTTTTTTACTTTCAAATTATTAAGGAAGTCGTGAAAATGGATAGAGTAATTTAACTAGAGAATATCTGTTAGTTGAATCTTTGAGAATAAATAATCAGATAATGTAATTATATTATGGAAAATGCTATTGGAATTTGGAAGTAAGCTAGTACTAGTTAAGGATGAGTATAATAATACTTCTCACATTGACACTCGCTCACACAATTACATTTTGCTTTTAGATTATTAAAGGAATCGTTAAAATGGATAGAAAGATTCAAACAGATAATAATAAATGTTAAATCTTTGACATAAATAATCAAATAATTACATGATCATAGTAATATACTAATTAAGGATGGGAGTTATTATATATACATGATCATAGTAATATACTAATTAAGGATGAGAGTTATTATAATTTTCTAACATTCACCCTCACAACATACACACTTTTTTTTTTTAGATTATTAAGGAAATCGTTAAAATGGATAGAGTAATTCAAGTAGAGAATATCTGCTTAAATCTTTGAGGATAAATAATGAGATAATGTAATTACATTATGAAAAATGCTATTGGAATTGAAGTAAGTTAGTACTAGTTAAGGATAAGATTTATTATAGTTTTCTAACATTCGTTCTTGACTACGTTACATTTTATTTTTTTTTACTTTTAGATTATTAAGAAAATCATTGAAATCAATAGAGCAATTCAAGTAGAGAATATCTGCTAAATCTTTGAGGATAAATAATCAGATAATGTAATTACATTATAAAAAATACTATTGGAAGTAAGATAGTACTCCGTACTAGTTAAGGATGAGATTTATTATAGTTATCAAAATTCACTCTTGGCCGTATAATTAGATTTTCACTTTTACATTATATATTAATAAAATAGTTAAAATGGATAGAGAGTTTATTAATTCAATGTATGTTGTAGAAAGTTATATTTTACTCTAAAATGTACCCTCTCTACCGTGAGTAACAAATATATGTTCTCTACCATGAGTAATAAATATTGAACAATTACTTTAAGGTTAACTACAAGTAACAGAGTTTATAATACTCAAAAAAATTCAGGAATTCTAAAACATTTTTAAAAAATTGTTAATTTAACATCCGAACATTTTTTTTTTGTTTTTTTTTTTCATTATGAAGTTCACCTCAAAACGTTTTGGGAGAGTTTTGGGTCAAAAAGCTTAGCTTGGAGACTTATTGACACTTGAATAGCACTCAAAATGCAATAAATAAAGTTGACTTACCTAAGTTCTCATCAGTCGCAACTAATAACAACCTGACATAAAGTTTCTTTATTTCTTTCTGTTATGTCTTTGTTGACTTTTGATAGAGATGAGTTAAATTCGACAGCGGTTGTGCTTTCTGGCCTCAATAAATCAAGTTCCAAATGTGACTAAGTAAGTGAAACATTATTCTTATATTTAAAGGTTATGAATTTGATTCTTGTCAATATATTTTTGGTCAAACTTGTCATATATACATGATATCTCTAACGAAATTTACCTTTCTTACATGATTTACACAGTGCACACTTTTGAATAAGTAGCTTCGAGTTTTAATTGTCATTAACAAAAATCTTATTGATCTTCAAGGTATAAGTCTTATTGACTTGCTTCCAGTAACATGGTTGAGGTTTGATTTCGACCATAAACATTGAGGGTTTGAATTAGGCTTCATGTGTATAAAAATGTGCAGTTTGGTGCTTTGGCTCGGTTCCTTTTCATAATTAAGCTTAGGGGTGGTTCATAAATTTAGAATATAGTCTGAATTATCGAGAAGTTTCGATTATTAAAATAAAAATTAATAATTATTATCCACTATGCTATTTGAGTGGTAAAAAGAATTTACCAAGTAAGTAATTAATAATGGAAGAAGCACTAAGTTACATGTGTAACACATGGCGTTGCCACCAAATGGTATCGCTTACAAGTGTGGGGTTTGAGTGGGGATTATTATCATCAAAGAGTTATAATTACACTACACGTATTTATATTATATTAATAGATAAAATTATTTATAATGTGAATTTTATGAAGTTATATGTTGTGTTTTGTTGGCAAATTAAATACAACGTGCATTTTATTTATGTTTACAATTACATTGTAATGTACAACACCACAGCGCACAACTTATCACCAAGAATTAATGTGAAAAATGCCTCAACCCTTTGGCTCATACCTAAGAGCAACCTCAATAAAGAGTACAAAAAATTAAATCTAAGCTAATTTAACCTAAAATTATGAAAATAATTAGTAGGAAATAGCTAGGGTTCGAGTAGTGTTCAGAACCCATGACAAATGATAGAAAATATGTTATTTATAGTCTGGGAGTCGCGCGTTAGTAAGTGCATAATTGTTCATATTTATACACTATACTTAGCTTTATTTTTCTTAAGTGTTATAATGGTGTTCAAAATGATCTTTTTTTATTCATTTGATCAATTAACTAAGCATAATTCATCATCTTTGAGTAGAAGTCAATGATTTTAATTTGAAACATTTTAGATGCATTTGCATTCAGTCGGTCGCCTTTGAATGGACAGGGGTCACTAGTATTTGACATTGCTTGCAGAAAATTGGATGGACGCTCACAGAATCCTAGTTGACCTGCATCAACAAATTTTTGGACTTCAATATTTCAAAATAACATGTTTATGAGTTTAATTACAACTTTTGAAAGTTCATAAGTTTAATTAACTTTTTGCGTAAAGTTTATGGAGTTCAATTGACTTTAAAAAGAAAAAAAACTTGTGTGCACAAATTAATTACGAACTCATCGTACGTGTGCATGTCGCTTTCTGTGTTTTATCGTTGTCATGTGTTAGCACTTTACGAAAATGTTTTTGAATCATTTATTTATAATTCCACGCACAACCCCAAAAAAGACATTAACATTATAATATATAATTTAATACGGAGAAATAAATTAATAATACTCGTACTTCGAAACCATAAAGCTCAGAGCATGCTGTGCTTGTATGTATATGACTATATGGCGTTGTGCCTACGGAATTTAATAAAATAAAATAAAATAATTTAAACAAATAACACCGACAGCCTGGCTATGGTTGTTCGTTGAGTTTAAGGTGCCTGTGAAAGCTTGACTTGCTATTTCTTTAATTCACCGCCACAGTGCTGTACAGTTGTGCGTTATGATTCTGTTTTGTTTTGTTTTGGGTTCATTTAAGGGTTTGTTAAGACAAAGAGTGCTTTACACAAGTCTAGGATGAAGCCAATTGAGTGAGTAGAATACGATTTTTGTATATGTAAATCACGTGTTTAATTATTATAAATATTCTTTTAATGAAACTCATGACGAGTATTCTTAGTGTAATTTACTTATCATATGTGATGTGTAGCCTATTACATAAATTTTATGTTTACTCATTACATATCTTTCGGTAGTGATTACATGCCGGGATTCTTTCGTCACCCAAAAGGAAATAGACTACTTTACACAAGTACGATGATCGAAGAAAAAGCATGAAATGTTTCATACACCTAATTCATACAAGCCCAAATTATTAACTTTCACACTTTTATTGGGCTTTAAAATTAAATGTCCAATGCTAGGCCCAGATTTGAGAGATTCAAATTGATTGTTTTTAAATTTAAAAAAGAAAATTAAAAAAATCCAACAATATCGATAATTGAACATGTGATAAGGTTAGAGATACATATTAAAAAAAAAAAAAGTAATGCTATTTTTATACCATGGACCTAGGTCTACTTGTATTGTAGACTTTGATTAAAAAATAACCTCAGATTTTGTATTTGTATTTGACACATCTGTACCGTTTTTGTACGTGTAGTTATCATATTATGTGTCAGCAATTATCAAGTTATTTGTTTACATGTATAAAAACCGTTAACGGTAGATGCTACACTTTAATAAAGATGGACAATTTAGATAAACTTTAAAAATTTTAATAAATCACCCTTCATCAAAACAAGAAAAGAAGCATGTGTGACAGATATATAACATTTCTTTAAAATGTAAGATGGATAATACAACGAATCAATCAAACACATTATTTAACATTATATATAGTGCAATATTACCTTGCAAATTCCAAATAATTTAAACCAAACTCTCATTGTGGTGCATCATATCATGCATGCGTGCAATGCAAGCTTATCAAAAAGAATCATTAAGCAGGCGCACTAATTCTTGGAAATCCTTGGTAGAACTCCCATTGGGTTTCACAGCCTCCAAAGCTTCTCCTTTGAGCTTTACAACATTTTCCTTTAGTAGCTTGCCACGATCACTATCAAGAACAACACTCAAGACCTTCATTGTCTCATCTTTGGTAAAGATCCCACCTTCAACTTTCACACCAATTTCCCATACACTCTCCACAAATCTGGTGTTTATTTGTTGATCCCCATAGAATGGCCGGCAAATCATGCACACCCCGAACGATATGGCCTCCAGAATCGAATTCCACCCGCAGTGTGTCACGAACGCTCCAACCCTAGGGTGCGACAACACTTGTACCTGCATGGCCAGATTTTAGAGCATGCAAGATAGGTAACCATACAAGACCTCAATATTTAAAGGACCCAATATTTATTTTTGACCTAGTTACTTAAAGAAATAAAAAAAAAATTAACAATTAATCGTAAGACACATAAGCTTTATTCCAAATCCCTTCTCTCTCTTAATAATAAGCACCTAATTAATTGAGCTTTAGCAAAATCATTCTGTTCCTCATAACTTTACAAATGATGTCTCAAGCCCTGAATCTGCAGAGATAATTTGAAGTAAAAACCATATGTTTTACGTATTGATTTTAAAGATTACGCTTATACTTTTTGGTATAACTTTATTTATTTATAAGAATGGGATTACGAAAATTCAAAAACAAGCCCTGGGTACCTGCGGGGCCCACGACACGATCTTCCCGAATTCTTTGGTTCGTTCAAGAAACCCTTTCGGCAGGTGCTTAACGCCGTGGGGTTTAAGGGACCAAAGAAAGGGTGCCCTTTTGGCTTCTAACGCTTCTGCCAAGCCCACAATTTCGTCCGGCGGCGGCGTTAGGGCCGACCCGAAGCTAAGGTAAACCGCGGGGCTTGCCGGCGGGAGACTGTCTAGCCATGGAATGCAGTTGTGGTCGTCGGAGATGGGTGGTTTTGGTGTGCCCGGCGGCCGCAGGATCATGGGACCAATGTTGAACACCTTTTGCAGCTTTGATCGGAGATCATCGGTGATGGTGGGATCTAGCTTCTGGAAAGAGTTTAGGACGACGGCGTTTGCGCCAGGTAACTTTAGCGCCATGTTGTAAATCATTCCGGGGAATGACGCTTGCAAATCCTTGGCAAGAATTTCTCCCGGCATTTCGCCGATTGATACTTCTGACATTCCTGGGATTACTTTCAGCTTCTGCTCCAAACCGTTTCCTGCAACGTTTACAACATCCCATGTGCTTAAGAATTCAAATAGGAAAATAGTGGGTGTACTCTTATTTTCTACTTGCAACTTTTACTCTTACACACATAATATTGATGTACACACAAATTAAAAAGTTCATATAATAGAATTCATTCATATATATTGAAATTGACCCAAGAAGAGAGATAGATCCTCAAAATATACAAGGCTCTATAGTAGAATTCATATATTGAAATTAACCCAAGAAGAGAGATCATCACAATATAGGGGACCCAAGTCCAAGAGTGAGGACGAGATGGGGGACCAAGCACGGCGTGTTGGACCAAAGGGCACAACCGGCAGGGGACAGTGGCTCCCGAGAGCCAACAGTCATTAGCACCTCAAAGTGTGTCTCTAGGTCCCTGGGGTCGGCAGTCCTAGGTCTAAATTCAAATATATTGAAATTGACTCATAAAGTGAGACCCTCAAAATACACGGACCCACGGGACAAAAGTTCAAAATGGACCAAGCACGATGTGTAAGGGCACAACTAGGGGACGGTGGCCGAGCCAACAATCATTAGCACCTCAAAGTGTGTCTCAGGTCCTCGGAGCTGGCAACAACCAGGGGATAGTGGTCGGGCCAGCAACCATTAGCACCTCAAAATGTGTCTCTGGCCCCTAGAGCTTGCAGTCTTATGTCCAAAACAATAAGTATTGACTTAATATATTGGTCCACTATATGTACAATTTAATTTTTGAGTGCTAAGCAAGACTCTATGTTAATACCGTATTCACCTAAACTCAATCTCATGACCTTACATATATGATTGCCACTATATGTGACTTGACCAAGTTGATTGCTACTTACCATTTATTTATCTTACTATTTTACCCATATTTCTTAATTCCATAAGATAACATGAACAGAAAGCGATGTTTACCGTTTGGGTTTGCGCCGACTAAACTTCGAACAAAATCGGTATACAAGTGAGCAGAAACAGAGCAAGCTCCGGCGGTCCAAAGAGCAATCCAAGGAACGCCGCCTCTTTCCGCCGCCAAGTCACCGCCGAACCACAGAAACGCATCCGTCAAGAAACACCCAAATTTGGTCCCCATTTCCGCCTCCGCTTCCGCTATGGCCGTCTGGTAATTACCCGGCATCGCCATGATGAACTCCTCGTGGATCACCGACGCCTCGCCGGCGACAGTCCCGTCCCCAACGTCGTACGCCTTGATTTTCCCGGCGCCCGGGTTCCGGTCTCCGAACAGAGTGGAGTTTGAGTCGTGATTGCTGAAGAAAGAAAACCGTGCGCTTGGAAAGGCGGCGGAGAGCTTCTCCACGAGGCTCAGTAGAGGGGCCGCGTGGGTACCGAACGGGAAGGCTAGGACCGCTACATGGCACTCTGAACTCCCCATTTTTTCCGGCGAGAAATGGTTTTCCGGCTGAACACAAGTTGACTTTCACTAACACCTTTAGGCATGGGGTATATATACACGATGACTCAGGGATAGAATGGGAAGTAAATTGACATTTTCTCATTTTTATTCAACAACTTTTGAATTGAGATAAAAAAAATTTTAAAAAAAATCAATCTTGGTTATAATTATGAGTTATGACATCTACATCACCATTTCATGTCATTGAAAAAACTTTAAAATGTGGTTGAGAATAATTAAATTAAATTAATTTGTGTAATAAATTAAATTTATAACAAGGCACTATACTGTAACTATATCAATTTAATAAAGTTTCTATTATTTTATTTAATTAAATATTAAATGTGTGCGAGCACATATATATATATTTAAAAAAAATATTTCAAGTTTATTCCTATAAAAAATTAATTTAGAAACTCTTTTTATAAATTTAATTATTTTTTTGCAACTAACCTTTATTTTTCCCGAACAATTTTAGTAATAATAAGGTGGTTAAGAGTAAGTATTTATTTTAGCATGACACAATGGCTTTAAATAAAAATTAAAGTAAAATTAAGGGGGTGTTTAGTTGACAGATTTTGGTATAAGGTATGGATATTAAAGTGGTTATTATTGTTTGCCAAAAATTACAAAAATTACTTGCGATGTCCTTCTCTTCCATTATTCTTCTTCTTCTTCTCTTTCACATGAATATGTAGTTGAATTGCCATTATTGTTGGCAGGTGGAAATTGACATTTCATAACCACGTCTAAACTACCATATATATATGTATGTGGCCAACAAGGGACCTCGTCCTCTACGACGCACCCCAAATTATTAAAGTCTTAATTCGTGGTAGCATGTTAACCTCAAGTTACGCTAAAAAAAAATCTATGCGACCAACTTAATCAAAATGGTGAATCTCTAGTCAGATGACACGGGTCAAGAGAAAATATAATATTTATGTTGATAAATGTAATACGAAGTATTAATTATGAATAAATTATTGTTGGTTACGTACTTATAAGAGAAAATGTAATATTTTAAATTTTTGAGAAAAAAATTGAAATACATTTAAATTAAAATGTACGGAGCAATATTTAAGGGTTGAACAGTTCTTTATGAAAAAAATTGCAATACTAATCAGTGATAAATTGATTGATGGTTGCTTATGAGAGAATGTATACGTAATACTTAAGAAGAAAAATGTGATACTTTTGATAATTAATGAGTATCTACTATTCTAAAAAGAGACAAAGAAAGTCAGGCCTATAATGGGTAGAAAAAATGACTGGTCAAATTATTAAATCAGATGGATAGTTCATATTGTCTAAATTTATATCTATATGATTAGGCATTAAATTTTTTGGTAAATATTATCTTTTTCGTTAATATTCCGTTAACTTTTAACTTATTAACAGTTTCTATAAGTAAAGTCTGGTACCTCATCCCAATCAAAGTTGGCATAATTGTTAAATATATACTATGAATATGTTAGAGTATATTAATCAAAAGTAAGTAACTCACTCTATTACTCTTATTAAATTAAATAAATTTGTAGTTACAACAAAAAAAATACATATGCATTTCTTTAATTTATAATTCGATGTCTCCTTTATTCAAAAAAATCTATTCGTTATCAGAAAATTTAAAAAGAGATATAATTTCATTAGTTATATTGTCTATATTTTTTTACAATACAAAGATTCCTTATCTTCAAATTTATTAATTAATTATATTCACTACATTGTTCATTGTTTTTTTAAACTATATTGTAATTAAATATCAAAGTTATACTAAAAAATAATGTTGTATATTTATTTACCAAGTATTACGTTAATAACATGGAAAAAAAACAGTTTGAAGCCAATCATATTAATTAACCAATAACCACTTATGGAGGATTTCGTGACAAAGAAGACATTCAAATAACTCAATATTTAAATTGATTTAAAACTGTATTCATTATTAAAAATGTCAATGTAGGGCAATATAATATTTTGACACACCTGATGGATTGAAAAGATGCTGAGACTACAACATTGTTGGAATCAATCTTTTAAATTCATAAAAAGAAGAAATTTAAAAAATAGCTACCATTGTCGCATTCATTTTCTAGAATCAACCTGTTTGGATTTAAAAACAAAATCAACATCGATCTTTGACAACAAAAATAATTGGTATATAGGATGTAACCACTGTTTAAAAATGTTTATGCACAAAGTGACAAACTATTTAACTGCATGAATTGTAATGAAAAGGCAGCCGTGTGTATATACTCCAAGATTAGTATCAAATCAAAGAAAAAATTTACAACATCAGTAGAAATAGATGTAAATCCACTAGAAAGATAATATCAAACAAACACATTATTTAACATTATAATGCAATATTACATTGCTAATTCCTAATAATTTAAACCAAACTCTCCTTATGGTGCATAATGCATGCATGCAATGCAAGCTTATCAAAAAGAATCATTAAGCAGGTGCACTAATTCTTGGAAATCTTTGGTAGAGCTCCCATTGGGTTTCACAGCCTCTAAAGCTTCCCCTTTGAGCTTTACAACGTTTTGTTTTAGCAGCTTGCCACGATCACTATCCAGGACAACATTCAAGGCCTTCATTGTCCCATCTTTGGTAAAGATCCCACCTTCAACTTTCACACCAATTTCCCATACACTCTCCACAAATCTGGTGTTTATTTTTTGATCCCCATAAAATGGCCGACAAATCATGCACACCCCGTACGATATGGCCTCCAGAGTCGAATTCCATCCGCAGTGTGTCACGAAGGCCCTGACCACGGGGTGTGACAGCACCTGTACCTGCGGGGCCCACGGCACGATCTTCCCGAATTCTTTGGTCCGTTCAACAAACCCTTCTGGCAGGTGCTTAACGCCGTGCGGTTTAAGGGACCAAAGAAAGGGTGCCCTTTTGGCTTCCAACGCTTCTGCCAAGCCCACGATTTCGGCCGGCGGCGGCGTTATGCCCGACCCGAAGCTTAGGTAAACCGCGGGGCTTGCCGGCGGGAGACTGTCTAGCCATGGAATGCAGTTGTGGTCGTCGGAGATGGGTGGTTTTGGTGTGGCCGGTTGCAGGATCATGGGACCAATGTTGAACACCTTTTGCAGCTTTGATCGGAGATCGTCGGTGACGGTGGGCTCTAGCTTCTGGAAAGAGTTTAGGACGAGGGCGTTTGCGCTGGGTAACTTTAGCGCCATGTTGTAAATCATTCCGGGGAATGGCGCCTGCAAATCCTTGGCAAGAATTTCTCCCGGCATTTCGCCGATTGATATTTCTGACATTCCTGGTATTATTTTCATCTTCTGCTCCAACCCGTTTCCTGCAACGTTTACAACATCCCATGTGCTTAAGAATTCCCAACTTTTAATTCTACACGCAAAATTTGATATAGACACAGATTTGAAAGTTCACAATCCATTCAATATATTGAAATTGACCCAAGAAGGGACAGCCTCAAAATATAGGGGCCCTATAGTAGAATTCATTCAGATATATTGAATGACCCAAGAAGAGAGACACTCCAAATATACGGGCCACAAGGAGTCCAAGAGTGAGGACGGGATGGGGGACCAAGCACGATGTTTTGGACCAAAGGGCACAACTATGCAGGGGACAGAGGCCCTCGAGGCCAACAATCATTAGCACCTCAAAGTGTGTCTCTAGGTCCCTGGGGTCGACAGTCCTAGGTCTAAATTTAAAGTATATTGAAATTGACCCAAGAAGAGAAACCCTCACAATATACGGGACCCACAAGACAAAAGTCCAAGAGTGAGGACGAGATGGGGACCAAGCATGTCGTGTTGGACCAAAGGGCATAACTAGGCGGGGGACAGTGCCCGGGTCAGCTGTCATTAGCACCTCAAAGTGTGTCTCTAGGTCCCCGGGGCTAGCTATCCTAGGTCCAAAACGGGGAGTCTTGACTTAATTGGGACATTGGCCGAGCCAGTACTAATTTGCAACTCAAAGTGTGTCTCTATCTTGACTTAATCTTTTAATTCACTATGTACAATTTATTTTCTTAAGTGTTACTCTATATCAATATCGCCTCCACTGAGTCTTGATCTGATAGACCTCCCTATATAGGAGAGTCCCTACATATCGCTGGACCACAATTTCATTGGCTACTTACAATTTATTTATCTTACTATTTTACCCATATTTGTTAATTCCCTAAGATAATATGAACAGAAAGCGATGTTTACCGTTTGCGTTTGGACCTGCGGCGACTAAACTTCGAACAAAATCGGTATACAAGTGAGCAGAAATAGAGCAAGCTCCGGCAGTCCAAAAAGAAATCCAAGGAACGCCGCCTCTTTCCGCGGCCAAGTCGCCGCCGAACCACAGAAACGAATCCGTCAAGAAACACCCAAATTTGGTCCCCATTTCCGCCTCCGCTTCCGCTATGGCCGTCTGGTAATTACCCGGCATCGCCATGATGAACTCCTCGTGGGTCACCAACGCCTCGCCGGCGACAGTCCCGTCCCACACGTCGTACGCCTTGACTTTCCCGGCCGCCGGGTTCCGCCCTTTGAACAGATTGGAGTTTGAGTCGTGATTGTTGAAGAAAGAAAACCGTGCGCTTGGAAAGGCGGCGGAGAGCTGCTCCACGAGGCTCAGTAGAGGGGCCGCGTGGGTGGTGAACGGGAAGGCTAGGACCGCTATATGGCACTCTGAACTCCCCATTTTTTCCGGCGAGAAATGGTTTTCCGGCTGTACAGAATTGAAGTTGATGACTTTCACTAACACCTTTACTGGGCTATATATATACACCATGACTGAGGAATAGAATGGTAAGTAAATTGACATTTTCCCATTTATATTTGAACACTCTCCATAATTTTACCATATTGTCATCATCTAAAGGTATACATACCTAGAGATGGCAGTGAACTGATTCAAAGTCAAACCAACCCTTAATTAGTCAAGAAAAAAATTTACTTAGATTCGAACTGGTTTAAGTAGACCTAATCCGGACCGGAACTGTTTGATAAAGACGGGTTCATGTCCTTTAAAAAAAAACTCGGAGTCCAGCCCACACCGGGCCAGGACTAGGCCTGAGCATGGCCCAGGCCGCTAACCAGCCTAGGCACGGCTCATGCCCTGGCCGGACCTCCCGGGACCAGGCCCGGCCAGGGGCAGCAGCCCCACGTGGCAGTTGTTCAGTAAAGAGGGATTATGGGTGCAAGAGCTTGCACCCATAATCCATCATCTAATATGAAAAACAAAAAAAATTAATTAGCCTTGCGCCAACTACCAGGCAAATGTTGCACCAATGCAGTTTGGCCGTTGCACGTTGCAACCAACATTGGCCAATGCAACAGTCAAATGTTTGGCCAATGTTTACCGGTTGCACTAATATTACATTTGATGATATAAGTATAACATTTACGCATATAAATATGATATTTACAAATTGATTTAACTCGACCTGACCCGTCTAGAAAATAAGGATCCGTAAGATGTTCTCATACAAGTGTGACCCAAATATTAAATATTAACTTAAAAAATTCAGAATTGTAAATTGTATAAAGATTTAAAGAATCAAAAACACAACTCACAAAGTATTAATAGAGTACCTGATTTCGAAGTTTATGAATATTTTTTATATAGACTTCTATAGAGTCTTGTAAAGTTTTAAAAAATTGAACGACTCTATTAAAGTAAATAAAAGTTTATTAAAATCTATCATTTTAAAAGTTTACAAAAGTCATTATTGAATGCATCTCTTCAATGTGTGTTTAAATAATTCTCGAGGAGCATTAAAACTTTGTGAAACACTAACATTTAACATACATAGCCAATTACTTCCTTCACAAAAATTACTTGCGATGTCCTTCTCTTCCATTATTACTCTCCTTCTCTTTCACTTGAATGTATATATAGTTGAATTGCCATTATTGTTGACAGGTAAGGAAATTGACTTTTCTTAACTACACGTCTAAACTACCATATATATGTATGTGGCCAACAAGGGACCTCGTCCTCTACGACGCACCCTAAATTATTAGGTACCAAACACCTTATTAAAGTCTTAATTCGTGGTAGCATGTTAACTTCAACCTACACTAAAAAAAAATTTCTATGTGACGAACTTAATTAAAATGGTGAATCTCTCATTAGATAACATGGGTAAAAAAATATATATATAATATTTATGTTGATAAATGTAATATTAATTATGAATAAATTGATGGTTACTTATAAGAGAAAATGTAATATTTTTAATTTTGAGAAAAAAATTAAAATATATATAAATTAAAATGTACGTAGTAATATTTAAGGGTTGAATAATGTTTTATAAAAAAAAAAAAAAATACCTATCAGTGATAAATTGATTAATAGGATAGTATGGAATTGTTCATCAACCATTCAACCCTCCCACTTTAATTTATTATGCAATGCTCTTTTACGTGATAGTGATTAACGATACCTGATTTGTTTGAAAAAAATAAGGTTTGGTTGCGGTTTACGTTGGTTGAGGCGTGCAACGATCGCGTGAGTGAGACCACGTGCCAACCATCGAAGCCGTGACAACCATCCACTGATCCACCGTTTTGTCCTGTCAATTATTGTACCCAACAACTAACATTCCAAAATCATAAAATATTATAGGCACGGACATCTATATATTGCTTGCACTTTGTACTTAAATGAATACGTACTTAAATCCTTTTTATCCATCAGTGTTGGAGCAGTTATTAAACCATTTTATTAATACAAGAAAAAATAACGTCATATCAAGAAACAAAGTCACTCAAACTACGGTTATATGTAACACTCACCACTATTAACCTTATATGTGTATATATTATTGTTGTTTCTTGTAGTGCACAAAATTGACAATCAAGAAAATTATGAGACTCATGAAGGCATATATGGTTGCACATTATTGACTTTTGTTACCAATTAGTAAGAGAAATAGGGTTTTAGATTAGAACATTAAAAGTCATGCATGTAACTAACATGCCTAATGAATCGTGTGATGATATAATGTAAATTATATTAACAATTGGAAATGTTGTAATATGCACATTTGTCAACAAGTTAATAACTCTGTAGATTGATTAGCTACACATGCTATTTTTGAATAGCTTAATCATTATATCTGAAAACGTCCTTACAATTTATTGTTTTTGTGTGGTTTGTTTCGCAATATTTATGATGTTATATATATTTTTTCTTTTCTTAGTATTTAAAAAAAAAAACTATAATATGACAATTAATGGCCACTAAAACCCTAATATAATTAATGACCTATTACTAAAATAAAAATAAACAAAAACTAAATACTTCAATTTTCTTAAATTCACGGGGTCTTTCTCCGTCCATTTAACGGTTCGGATCCACCCACGTTCGCTCCGAGAGGCAGAGGGGGAATCGTCACTTGTGAGAATCAAACCCGGGTTCTCCCAAAATTTTTTCTCACAAAGAGAGCTCATTTGTCACTTAAACTACCCCATTGGGTTACAGTTTTGCTAGTCTAACTACTAGGTAGCCTACCCTAAGGGCTAAGAATATCTATTGACGTTTAAAGCCCAAAAACGGTTTATGGGCTAACGTTTATTTTTATAAAATGGTGTGAAGGCCCACCCAAGTTTTACTCTTTTTTTTTTTTTTTTTTTTTTTTTTTTTTTAATGTAGAATCCAACCATCAACTTATGCGATAGTAAAGTTAGAGTTGTACTACACCTTTACTATTGCATAAGTTGATAGTTTTCTTAAAAGAAAAAAGACTATCGCATATATATATATAAATAATCATTTTGAGTTTAATTGTTGAGGTTGTTAAGTTGTTTTAAGAATTTTTATATTTATGTCAGTTTGTTCCCTAACATATGTTATTTCTCTGATTGTTCTGAGAAAGGATAGTGGGGCCCGGTGATTTAGCAAGTCCAACGCTGTCAACTTCGTAATTGCCTGAAACAGAAAGTCAAAGGCTACGGACAAGTTTATGAAATTTTAATAAAATATTCTAATTCATACTAATAAATAAAACAAAGAAAAAAAAAAGTCAAAAGTGTCTTTCAAAACCGTGATCATGTTATATTTTTCTCTTGCAGATTTTGGTGGAAATTCTGATTGTACACATTGTGATTATGCAAGGAACCTATTGTGATTATATCTATAATTCTACAAATTTAATAAAAGTCAATAAAGTTAAGCCCGGATGATTTTTATTTATTTATTCACATTTCCTAAATATATATGTATTCTGTCAAAATATAAACTTCAGTACAAAATATTTCATTAACTATTTGTTATTCTTTAATTTACTTATTGATTTTCATAAGGAATATAATGTTTTAAGTTCGAACTCCATCCCAATTAAAATTGACATAATTGTTAATTAGACATATATTAGAGTGTATTAAAAAAATATAATATAAAATTTAACATGAACTTTGGTCAATTAATTAGAATGACACATTTGGCATTGATGAAATAATGATGCATCTAATTTATAGTATATATTTAACACATATGAGAAAGTGTGCCTATTATCATTGTCTTTTTAGAGATGGAGGATTTGGTTATATTTTTGAATGTATACTGCGTCAAGGCACTAAAATTGCATTGAAACACACCAAGATTGATATACTCCAGGATATTGAATGATATTTTGATAAATTTTAAAATATTAATTTAAAAATAAAAATTAGGTATTGGACTATTCACGCAATACGCGTGAGGTAACTAATTTATTTGAGTTTTCTTAATAGTAGTTTTTTAAAAGAATTTTTTTACTTTTTTTTTTTTTTTAAAACAGAATTTTTTTACTTATTATTATTATTATTGACAAAAACCCCGGTTGAGCAACCGCGCGCTGGGGTTGCTAGAAATCGAATGCAGGTATGAGTTGACTTGCAACGTAGTATAGTAATCTTCAGTTTAAAGTCTATTTGTTTAAATCTCCTTAGCTTCTACTGGTTTGGTAGTTCCTAATTATGGATTTTGTTGTGCATTTGTTACCTGTTATACTTCCAAAGCTTTCTAACTTTATACTCAAAATAGTAAGTCTATATGATTAAGCAAAACACTCAAATTAAAAATTAAAAAAAAAAAAAAAAACTTGTGTGAGACTGTGTTACGGATCCTTATTCGCAATACTTATATTAACAAATGTAATACTAAATCATAAATAAAATATTTATTACTTATATATGAAAATGCAATACTTTTGAAGAAAAATATAATACTTTTGAAAAAAGTAATACTTTTACATTCAAATGTAAAAACATTACATTTGTTATCAAAAGTATTATATTTTCCTTATAACAAAGACTATTCCTAATTAGTATTACATTTGCTAGTATAAGCTAAGTATTAAAATTGTATTTTGACCCGACTCGTCTCACCAATAAAGATCCGTGAAACGATTTCACACAAATGTAACTAAAAAAATTATAGTGTATATATATAATTATATAAAAAACAAATAAGCAAATAATCATCCAATTAATTGGCATGCATGCAACTCAACTGACATTACAAGAGAACTACAATCTCACCCAGAACACATATTCCAATAGCCTCAAAACTTTCTCGTAAATTAAAGTACAAAACAACTATTATATCTTTTTTTTTTTGTGCCAAAAACCTTGTGGTTTAGTGACACTCGGTGGCCCGTTTTACACTCCCACATGAATAACTGTTGACTCTTTGTGTTTCAGTAGGTCGAGAAGAGTCAATAGTCCTAACAAAAAATCATATCTCTTTTTTACCTGGACTCTTAATTAGCTTGCGAATGATAAAAAGAAAAAAAAATATTATGGTGCATATAATTGGGAGGATGGTGAATGATTTGCCGTTACTGCGGCGGCGGAGAAGCACACTGGAATAGCGCCCGCAATCCGGCTTTGATTCGCCGGAGAATGCAAGCGAAGATCTTGCGTTTGACGCCTCCTCTCACCGGAGTGACGAATGTCGACGGGAAATGTGCGCCGTTGCGCCGCCGGAGTAAGGACGACGGAGTGCTGCAAAATTCCTCCATTATCGATCACTAGCTTAATTATTTCGATATGATCTGCGGCTTTACGTTGCTGCACTCAATTAAAACGGAGATAATAATGAAGAGATTGCCGGTGATATATATATAGGCATATATTTTGTATTTACATGCCAGAATTTCCAGGAAATTTCAGCGGGAGTACAGTGATAATATGATGACCGGAATGTTTAATCTGAAAAGGAAAATGGACTAGAATGTTGGGGGGGCGCCCGTCCCGTCCCGTCCCTGCCCCCATTGATATGCATGATGGGACATGAAGCCATAAAGCTAAAGCCGCGTATACCTTCAAAATGGCGAAACTTCATTTCTAGGTAAGAACAAGTCTATTCGCTTTCATAGTTTGAACTAATTAGTTATAAGCAATCTAGTTAGGTTGATTTCCTTTGCCAAACTAGTTAGGTTGATAATACCGGGCATAACAAAGCAAGTATATACTATAAAGACTTAGAGTAATGGATACCAATTTCTCTCATTATTAAAAAAAAAAAAGTTATTAACGCAAATATTATGGTCATGTTTGGTAAATGGCTGTTAGCTGATAGCTGTTAACCGATTGGGTTAAAGGGTATAAATAGTTGATAATATTAGTTGATTGTAGAAAAATGTTTGGTAAATTAGTTGTTAGCGGGTAGCTGATTCGTATAATTTCTTTTCTCAAAAAGTAATGTTTTGAATTTTAGTATTTTGGAGTTACAAAAAATTGATTAACTGAACACTTATATTAATTTTTAACCAAGTCAAATAGCTAATAGTGATCAAATAAGCTAAAATTGGCCGATAATCTAACTATTTTACTAAACAGTACCTATATATTAAATCAAAATTTCATCTGTAATAATTGGTAAGAGACACATCGATTTTAGTTAATGGTACTATTATATTACCCCAAATTAAATTACTACTAGTTAATAATAACCTTATTGTCTAATAACACGAAGTGATTCGGTCATGGGTTCGAATTTCAATAAGAATAATATTAACTCTATTGAGTAATAAAAAAAAATGATACCCTACTACAAGTCAAATCCTAATTGAGTGTATCCACCCTCACAAACATCAATTAATCATGTGTATATAGGATTCTGCGCATAAAATAATTATTAAAATAATGATAGATGTCAACAACTATATGAATAGGCTAGCTAATTGAAGGGGAAATATATTACAGGTTTGCATGTTTCCCAATAGTTTCTCTATAAATTAAAGAAACATCAACGTGTCCATGCAGTTCGCTTTTATATTTCCGATTCGATTAAATTCCAAAAAAATAGATACATTATACAATTAAAAACAAAAGGGAAAATTTAAAACTTATAAACAAATGTTTTAAAAAAATAATACAAAGGAAAGAATAATTGAATTGACAAATAAATGCTAACAAAACAAATGGAGTATGTAAAAGAAAAGAGAGTATATGTGAGTTCATCACGTTGCAATATGATCACGAATGTCAATGTAACTAGGTATATATTCTTATATCTGCTCGCACGAATTTAGCTCACTAATTCAGTAGTTAATAATGTTTGAAAGAAGAGATCAAAACTCGGTAGCTTAGTATATATGGGAGATGATTTATAACCTTGATTGGAAATTCAACTTTTTAGGATAAGGTATTCTTATATATATATATATATATATATATATATATATATATAGGGTAGGGTTCTAGTGAGACCACTTGCTTAGGTAAGATCGTGAGATCACATCTTGTGCATCCATGTAATACTTTTTAATGGTACAGTTTAGATTGATTGACACACACACTTCATTCGCACACATTTAATCACTGTTCGCACACACTTCAACTTGAAATCTTAATCAATCTAGACCATTAAAAAATTTTGAGATCAAATAATCTTGTACATCAATCACCGTTCGCACACATTTAATCACCGTCCGCACACACTTAATCACCATTCGCACACATTTTATTACCATTCGCACATACTTCAACTTAGCATCTTAAATCAATCTAGATCATTAAATTATTAAATGGATACACAATCTCACGATCTTTCCTAAATAGGTGATCTCATATGATACTAACTCTATATATATATATATATATGTGATTGTGAAGGTATGTAGAGGCGAAAGAGAAACTGGTAGGTTATTTCCCAGAAAGTGCAAAATGTATGGGATATATCGTTTCTGTGTGCTGGGAGATAATTATGGAGTGGTTTTGCAGTTTAAGTAAGCAATTACAACATCTCCAACCTGGAAAATGGCATATAGGCAAAAAATATTGACGCAAATTACCTCCAATGAACACATAAAAACACCAAAAGTTTTAGGCGCAGTACTGTTCATGTACAGCAAAACTTTGATAATCTCTTTTTTGCTGTTTTGCCCTTAGTCTTTTTTGACAATTCCTTTTGTATCCTTTTAGTATTTATATATATTTACATATTTTGTTAAATAGTTAAACATAAATTATATATTAAAGAGTTGGACGAATTAAACCCTAAGGACATATTTGGTGTCAAGTTTAAATTTATCTCACAATACGAGTACTGAAAGACGTATGCAAAAGAAAGCGGCACACTAAAATCTGTAAGTGCGTTGTAAATATTTAATTCTTTGTTAAATTTGTAGGTATTTTGCTGTTCCTTTTGTACTGACAGGAGTACTGACAGGAGAGATTTATACTTTAAAATTAGATTGACATTTTTGTGAATGATTAAAAGAATGTGTGTTTGTTTCATGATCTTGGGAGGACAATTTTGTCATCAATGACACCAGCCGGGAGTCCAACGTGCACGTGTGTCGTGTGAGACCATCTATGTTTGGATTCATGCAATCATGCGTAGCTTAGAAGAAAGTCTTAATTACATATTACTATATACCGACCAAAAGTTGTTGATTACAACATGCATTCACATTTGATTGATTAACCGAAATTTTATTTTGAATAATATATATATTAATTGAGTCGTCCCTCCTATAAGAATCACTCTTAATATGAAAATGTGAATACTAATATAGATCATTAAATCAGAATGATGTACGGCTGAGATTAAAATAAACAAATCACATGGATTAAAGAAACACATCCCTCTCAAATTTTAGAAAATATAGAGGTGATTAGTCTTATTAGAAGTTGTGCATTCCTATATTGAATGTCGTGCGTCGATAACTCTCTAATTGTGCATTCAAAGACTGCCAAAAGATCTTACAATGGATATTCCAATATCCTACGATGCACCACACTAAGTGTACTAATGTAAATCTCACTAGCATTTGACGCAAAACTCACAATACTAGGTTACACAACCAGCACACCCAAATGCACAACCGTACTATCCAGGCATGTGTACATATATGTTAGGAAATAATATTACGAAAATAATATTTCCAGAAAAAATTAACAAGCACAAAATACGAAAGGAATTTCTTGACAAGGGTAAGCTTGAGTCGTGTACTTACTACACTATCCTTAAAACCTTATTTGCTACCTCCCACGGTGTACTTACTACACTATCCTTATCATACAAAAGGAATGAAAGAGATGAAGCTAGACTCATCAATTCGACGAGAGGGAGAAGCAACCTCAACATCGCAAATTATAATTAAAATAAGAGTTAATTCCAACAATGGTCCTCCGACTATGTTGATTTTCCAAAATTAGTCGCCGACTTTTAATTTGGACAATTTAGGTCCCTTGACTTTCAAATTCTTTTCAATGTTGGTCCTTTCGTCAAATTTTGGTTAAATTGAGGTCAAATGAAGGGGTAAAATTGTCCGTTTACTTGTATACTCGTATTTCTTCTGTCCTATACGCTATATATATGAATATAATATCAGTCGAAGAGACATCGAATGAGATTATATGGCTTCGGTTGAGACTTCGACTGAGATTATATTCATATATACAACGTATAGGATATGAAAAATACGAGTAATAATACACTAAACATGTGAACGGACAAGTTTACCCCCTCATTTGACCTCAATTTAACCAAAATTTGATGAAAGGACCAACATTAGAAAGAATTTGAAAGTCAAGGGACCTAAATTGTTCAAATTAAAAGTCGGCGACTAATTTTGGAAAATCAACATAGTCGGAGGACCATTACTGGAAATAACTCTTATTTTAATTATAATTTGCGATGTTGAGGTTGCTTCTCCCTCTCGTCGAATTGATGAGTCTAGCTTCATCTCTTTCATTCCTTTTGTATGATACTGTTAACACTTCCTCCTACACTTGTTTGTAGCATCTTTTCACTGTCATCTTTAATGCTTTAATTTGCCTTTATCACACTTGTATCTACTCTACAACAACCTCAGCTCGGCTGACAAATTTAATTCATTAAGTGGTGGATCCTTAATTTATCTACCCCTTAATGAAAAAAAAAAAAAAAAAACTCAAAGAACAGTGATGAAAGGGCACAGACTTCCGGATTCCACTCGAGATATTTAACACAAAAAAACAAATGCATGTTTTCCAAGACCAAACACAAAAAAACCCCTTGCACGCTTCCCACTACTTTATACTCCGTATTTTTTTTCTCCCACTACTTTATATAGATTCCCACTTTTTAGGCTAAGTTTTTTTTAATATAATATTCTAATTCGTAGTAATAAATAAAACACAAAGTTAAAGGCTGCGGAGGAAGTTTATAAAATTTTAATATAATATTCTAATTCGTAGTAATAAATAAAATAAACAAACAAAAAAGTCAAAAGTGTCTTTCGAAATCGTGATCATTTTATACTTTACACTTGCAGATTTTGGTGGATATTCTAATTTTACACATTGTGATTATTCATGGAATCATTAAGAGCTTTCTTAATAGTAGTTTTTTAAGAATTTGTTTTGACATTATTATTATTATTGATTTGGAAAAGAGAGGGGGTTTGACATTAAAAAAAATTATAATGGTGTGGATTTTTTCTTTTTTTTTTTCTAATTTAAGTAAGTTTCACCAAAAAAAAATAACAAAAAAAGTAAATGATTTCAATAGCGTCTAGGCTTTTTTGTAAATTAAAGTACAAGATAAGTAGATAACTATCATATCTTCGTTTTTTTTTTTACTAGGAGTCTTAGCTTGCGGATGATAAAAAGAAAAAAATATTATGGCATATATAATTGGGAGGACGGTGAATGATTTGCCGTCACTGGAAGAGCGGCCGCAATCCGGCTTTGATTCGCCGGAGAATGCAAGCGAAGATCTTGCGTTTGACGCCTCCTCTCACCGGAGTGACGAACGGGAAATCTGCGGCGTTGCACCGCCGGAGTAAGGACGACGGAGTGCCGGTGCACAATTTCTCCATTGCTTTTTTCTATCTGCGTTGCTGCCCTCAATTAAAATGGAGATAATAATGAAGATATTGCCGGTGATATATATATATATATATATATAGGCATATTCTTACATGCCATAATTTCCAGGAAATTGCAGCGGGACGGGAGTGATATGATGGCCGTGATGTTTAATTTGAGTTGGTTGACTTGTGTTTCATTCTCTGAAATTATTGAAAGCAAGGATTGATGGAGACTTCAAGCCATAAAGCTAAAGCCACGTACCTTCAAAATTATGGCTTTTATTTTTGTTTGATGATATATATATATATATATATATATATATATATATATATATATATGCATGCAGATGGGACATAAACCCATAAACCTAAAGCCACGTACCTTCAAAAAAAAAAGTCTACCATTTTACAAAGTAATTACATGCATGCATGTTTTACCACCAAATCATCCCAATTCAACCCTAATCACATCACAAAAATTTACTCAGCATTTATTAATAGCAGCCTGACCTAAGTTGGTCACACAGTTGACTTGAGTTTTAAGGTCAATTCTCCATACATTCTGAACAATCTATTGACTTTCATAGTTTGAACTAATCAGTTATGGACAAATTAGTTAGGTACAAATTTCTCTAGTTAGTAAAAAAATAATTCATTAGCAGACATCTTATATATTGAATCAAATTTTTATCTGTAATTGGTATGAGACGCATCGATTTTGGTTAATGATAAAATATTATTACCCCAAATTAAACTAGTACTAGTCAAATCCTAATTGAGTTTATCCACAGCACAAACATCAATTAATCATGTGTATATAAGATCGATATTCATAGGATATAGTATTGTGCGTGTATAATAGTTATTAAAATAATAATGGCAGATGTCAACAACTATGAATAGGTGCTAGCTAATTGAAAGGGAAATATATCACAGATCGATTTGCATGTTTCCAGATAGTTTCTCTATAAATTAAAGAAACGTCAATGTTTATTTGCAATATTTAATTTAATGTTATATATAAAACTTATTGATTTAAAAACTACATTAAAAGGACCATTAAAACTAAAAGGAGTTATTTAAAAATTGTAATGTGATAAATATATTTGTAGTAAATTAAAATAATATATTTCCTAGGTGTACGTGAATGGTACACCTAAGTGGGAGACAAAAGAAGTATATTCATTTCATTTGACTGTTTCCCATTAAGTTAACGTATCATTATTGGCTTTAATTATTTTTATTTGCATATATTATATATAGACGTTTGATAGGGATATATCATATATGGAACTATTGCTTGTTTACTTTTTATTGCAAAAGGAAGCCACACATGAAATTATTGGGAAGACCATTTGGTCTATCATGTCAACACGTTTAAACAACTTATAAATTAAATGAAAATGCATTGACAAATTAAATTATTGCACTCTTACTTATAAGAGATGTGATATGGTAACTCTAATCGAATTGATATGGTAGTTGACTTGGTAAACAATTATAATCATAAGGTTCCAACTTTAACTCCTTGTGAGAAGATGAGCTGTTTATTGGATGTCGTTTATTATTTGAATTAGTCGGATATTAGCATTCTAGATTGATTTACTTTTTTTATGGCCAGTTTTAGATGACACCATTTTCAATATATATATATATATATATATATATATATATATATGTATGTATGTATGTATGTATGTATGTATGTATGTATGTATGTATCTATGTATGTATGTATGTATATGTATGTATATATGTCAGCTCAAATGTGGTCATGTCTTAACGTGCGGCTGCAAATTATTAGGTAGAAAAGTACCAATAGTGTTAGAAAACGCACAACAAAGAAATGCATCAATGCACCAAAAAATCTTTTTGGTGTAGTGTAATGACACGTAGACTGCTTTAATACAGACGAAGGTACGCTCAGTTTAAGGAAAAAGATTCAAATTAGTCGTTAAACTACACGCAAAAGTGAAATTGGGTCATCCAACGCAAAAAAAAATAAAATTACAATTAATGCCTTAAACTGTCCATAATTATGTCATTCAACTAAATTTAACATGTTTCTTAGGTTATCGCTAACGTGACGGTCATCATATTAAAAAATTATTTTTTTTAATTTATTTTATTAATTTTAAATAAAATATTTTTTTAAAACAAAAAAGAAAAGAAAAGAAAAGAAAGGAAACCCCCACCCCATATCCATCTTCGTCTCCGCGAAAAAAACTCGATCTCTTTGCCTCTAGCCGGTAGACGAAGCATTAACTTTGTCTCCCAGCCAGAGATAAAGATATATGGGGAGGGGGTGGGGGGTTTATTGGGATAGTTTTCACCTTAGCAATGATATGAGTATTTAGTCAAATTGCATAATTTTGAACAATCCAGAGATTTAACTGTATTTATTTATTTTTAGTTGTATGACCAAATTTTACTTTTGGACGTAATTGGCCGGATGACTAATTTGAACATTTTTCCCTCAATTTTATTGCTATTAGTACATGACATCCATGCATGCATGCATATCAACAATTTGTGATATCACTATCAATCTTTGGTGACATGAAGATTATGGCTGTTTCATAAGCCAAACATCAACTCCACTATATGACTATAATAACTGTGGAGATACATATACATATATAAGCACATTCAATCAAGTGAAAAAACAGCATTATATATATATATATATAGGATAGGGTTTTTGGTGCATGCATGGGCTTACGTAGCTTCATATCGATGGCGGCGGAGGAGGAGAACCACCTCGGAAGAGCGCTTTAAAACCATTTATGATTTTACAGAGAAAAGGGCGAAGGATTCTGCGCTTGATGTCTCCTCGGACTGGAGTCACAAATGGATAATTCTTATTGGGGTTGCCCTTGCACGATCCATTTCTTGATTTCTCCATTATATTGCAAGTAGCTAGAGTTCCTTTTCACTGTTTTAATTCAAATTTCTATCCGACAAGGAAAGAGAAGGTGGAGAGAGAGAGAGAGCTGTATATGCTAGCTGCTGTCGTCAAGCATGCATGCATATATATATATATATATATATGATTGTTAATGTATGTAGAGGTGAGACCGTGAGAGAGAAACTGGTAGGTTATTTCCCAGAAAGTGCAAAATGCATGGGATATATCGTTTCTGCGTGTTGAAGTGACTGAGAATAGACATGTTTATGTTAGCCAGCTGGGAGATAATTATGGAGTGGTTTTGCAGTTTAAAAAAGCAATTAATTAAGGTTAGAAAGTGACACATGTTAAAGAGTTATACAAATTAATTAAAGTCTAAGAACATATTGGTGTCGAGTTTAAATTTATCTCACAATGCTAGTATTGGACGAAGTATGCAAAAGAAAGTGACACACTAAAATCTGTAAGTACTTTTGTTGTAAATATTTAATTTTTTGCTTTTTTGAAGCTTTAATTATTTGCTAAATTTGTAGGTATTTTTCTGTTTCTTTGTACTGATAGGAGAGATCGATTTATACTTTAAAAATAGAGTGAGATTTCTGAAAATAATTAAAAGAATGTGTGTTTAGGTTTCATGATCTTGGGAGGACCATTTTGTCATCAATGACACCAGCCTGGATCCCAACGTACGTGCACTTGTGTCGTGTGAGACCGTCTGATCTATTTGGATTCACACATAGCTTACAAGAAAGTCTTAAACTACATTTATATCCAGTAGGGATAATCCACGTTGACTTAAAATTCGATCAATTCCTAATGCAAATTAAACAAAGTTGTACAAAAACGACGTTAAATGCATGCCAATACGCACCTCAACAATCGACCAATTTAATCTCTCTACTTTAAAAAGTGAAGCATTAAAGACAATAGATGACGCGGTGTTGATATCATCTCTGTTATATTATCATACTTACGTACCAACTCATATATTGTTGGGATAAGGATCAAATAGACCTTCAAACTATACCTCATTGTGCAATTAGGCATTTCAACTTCAAAAAGCTCCAATTACACCCTCAAACTTGTTATTTTGGAGCAAATAAACCCTCGAACTTATTTGTGACCTGTAATAGCATGCCAAATATATTTTCGACGAACCTCCAATCACATTTCGGCGCCCAAATCGAAAAATCAACCACCGGCGCCGGTCGCGTCCGACCGGAGAACGTTCACAATTTACATACTGAATGTTCACAATTTAAGTTGTAAATATTCAATATGTAAATTATATATTTTGAATACGAGTTCACTTTGCAAGATGGATTCGTGTCCGTGATGTAACTATGGGTCATAAATAATGACACCAGGCGAGCCAGGAAGTCCAACATGTCCCGCCATGTAGAGAGACCGCGACTATTATACATATGTTTCATCAATTCCTACCGCAAACAAAGTTGCACCAAATTAAAGTTGCCGACATGTTGGTAACAACATCTATCAAACCCAACGAAATCAATTCATTAAATTAGCTAGCTTCAACGTTCAAAAACAGAGTCAAATCGAGACGACTTAAAATATAGACTACATAAATCATGCGTATTTAAAACAAAATAGAATTTAAGATTTTTCTTTCACATCCAATTAGCATTAAACGTCATGGATTGCACATCATGAATTCAATTCGATCGGTGGAGATCAGAGTCCAATTAATATATTCAATTAATATCTGTATGTTTCCTAACCTAAAAACTTTTGGCTTCTACAATTAGCTAATGCTATCAACTAGATAAACACACTAACTCAATTAACTAATACATAATAGTTATTAGCTAACAGCTATTTACCAAACACATCTATTGTTGTTTCGTTTCTTTTCTAAATATGGGGGAGGTGAAAAAATAATAAAAGATAGAAAATTTGGGTTTTTCTCAAGTTGTGGGAAAAATACGAATGGTTATTGGGTAGGGAATTGGTCTGTTCTTTATCACATATTCAGCTATAAATATATAAACAGCAAATTTCTTTTATAAATAAAGGCTATCACTATTGGGCTTCCCATATGGCCCCAATAGATCTTTAACCTTAGCAAACACGGGCACACGGCCCAGTAAACTGTCAGCATCTAACGGTTACCGGTGTTTCCCGGGAAAGCTAACGGCCAGCCTACACCAGCTTTGAACTAACGCACAGTTCATGAAATATTGAAATCTACACCTGAAACGTGTCTTTCCTTCATTGGCCATATGTTTTAGGACAGATTTTTTGTTTTGTTTTGTTTTTTTCTTTTTTTTTTGGTTTTTTCATAAGTCTAAATATATACTCTTAGCAATATTGGAAAAAAAAGATCAATGTTCGAATCTTATGCAACAGTAGTGTGGGAATTATGTCTAAAGTGAGATGTAAATGCTCTGTAAACCTATGAACTAAACACACCCTTAATCTTCTTCCCCAAACAATTAGTCTGTAATATAGATTTAGTCATTAAATTCTTAATAAAGTAACAAATTTGACCGCTTTAATAAAATCATAATTTAAAAAAAAAAATATTTTCAAATATTTTGTTCTTAGATTTTTTAAAAATTGTTTGAATTTAACTCAATTTAGTACAAGTCAGGTGTTGAGCAGTATACCAGTCCAAGTCATTTGTCTACAAAGTTGTTACAGAAACCAACTAACCAACTAGAAAAACAGCATTTAAAAAGGGACACTTCCATTTTTTTAGGCAACAAGTCAAATAAAAGTACAATAAAAACATTTTCGTGTGTCATTTAGTCAATGGATAATTGATAAATTAAGAAATAATCTTTGGAATAATTACAGAAAATTAACAAAAGGTCAAACATAAGCATTGTGTGCAAACCAGAAAAACCCAGAAAACTCTGCTGTTCTTCTGTTACTGATTCATTTTTGGACTCAATCCAGAACAACAGGAAATGGAAAGCTGGAACAGCTGTCCTGAAACAATCATATCGGTTTCTCTGCGCTGTGGTCTGTGAGTTTGATATGTTCAAGGAAAACACCCATGTTTTAACATATCCATCCACCCTGGTGGCCTCGTATCAGATGATCTTGTCTCTGCCGCCTATCCTTCTTCTGTATTGAGATCTGTGATTCTGCAGTCTTATTAAACCCCTCTGTTTCAATCTTGGGTACTCTTCAAAATCACTCCTTTTTGTGAATTTCATCACTTTGCATCCTTATTTTGATCAAACCTCCTTTCTGCAATCTTGGGTCATCCTCTTTTGTCTGTGCTCCCACTGGGTATTCTTCAAAATCACTCCTTTTTATTGAATTCCATAACTTTGCATCCTTGTTTTGATCAAAGTCTTATGTTTTGTATGGAATTTTGGTAGTAAATTGACAGTTTTGATTGATTCTTGAACAAAATCTGGGGATTGCATATTAGCTCTGTGTTCTTGATTTATGAAGTTAGTTAAGTTTAATGAAGCTAGTAGGCGAACTGTTTGTTTCTTGTTTCTTTGTAATGTACATTAATCTAGAAAGTTTTATGTATTTGTTATTGATTAGTTGTTGTACTTGTGTTCTTTTGTTTCATATATCTAATCAAATTAGTGTTTATGTTTCTCTATTTTGTATGTTCAGAGCTATAGGCAGGCACAGTTTTTGTGTTGCTCTGAGGTGGAAAAATGGGGGAGAAGGGAAACATTTCTGAGTACAGAAGTAGGCTCGATAAGACCTTGTCGTGTCGTGATCTTGTAAACGAGGAGGCACTTAAGGGCCTCGTTAGGAATCAAATCCTAAGCTCGTCGAATTTTGAGATGGAAGGTTTGTGTGTCAATGTTGTGCTGTAGTTCTTAAGGAAATTGCGTGTGAAATGAAGACTAAGCACAAAGATATGTGTGGTTTAATTTCCAGGCTGTATAGACAATGTAGTGGAAAGAAGAACCGAGGAATTAGGAAACACACTTGACATGTTGAGAAGTGCCTCGTTGAGTGATGGCGATAAGTCAAAATCTGGTGATGTATCGTATGGTGGTTGGAAAGTAAGCTATCTGTCATATTTGCTGAAAAAAAAAGAGTTTTTCTTGTTCTTGATTTTGCCCCATGCTGCAATGTTCTTTGATTCAAATGTTGCATTGCTGCACAAAGAATTTACGAGAAACAAAGAGATCTCTAGTCATTACTTGTTGGATCGCCTTATTTTTGCAGGTTAAGCAGGATTCAGAAGAGTTTCGGGTTATGTATAGAGAAGGACCAGAAGGGACTCCTTTTCATACACTCTTAGTTGAAGGCTATGTAGATGGTCCAATTGATGTTTGTAAGTTAAGCTGAAACTTTCGACTCTCTTAATACTTGTTTGCTGCAAAGTGGTGACTCGAGGTTGCCACGAGAAGTTGGTTCTTGACTGCTCTATGTTGCAGGTATGTGCATCTCGTGGGAGGCCGATCTCTACAAGAAATGGTAAGAATTACACGCCTGTGATATATAACTGCATTATGGGTTATAAAGATCATATTTTTCTGTTATACATTTCTGTCAGGTGGCCTCAGACTACCGTTCCATGTTTCAAGATCGCTTACTCTCAGTGTTTACAGAAGGTCAGAATCGGTGAACAGATATCTTTAGTAAGGTACGCTTTCCCCTTTAAGAGAAGTATTCGTTTATTTTGCCTGGCCCGTAAATTTTGTAATGTGAATCTACTTTCTGGAAGAAAGGATGAAGCTTTCATGGCCACTGTCAACGAGGGAGGCTCTCGTGCACTATTTTGAATTCGACTACTTTCAAGATGGTCTGATTGTTGTGCTCCTGAACTCGGTAAAACTATGAACACATATGACTTTCCCCCGATATATAGGGTGTAAAACCTCGTTATTGTATTTGATTCCAGATCTCCGACTTGGAAAATGTTGATACTAGTACTCGTGGATTCGCCCGAGAAGGAATCCCTGATGCTCGTGATTTAGTGAGAATCGATGTGGTGGGCGGTTTAGCTCTGCAGAAAGTTACTGCCAACAGAAGCTACTTCCGGTTAGTTTGGCCTGTTTTCTGCAAATAGTTTTACCATTGCATTTGCATAGCCTGTGTTGTTTTTTTTTTGAATACTATTGACTCTGTTACAATATAGTATCTGTTCATAGCCTGTGTTGTTATAAAGCTTCTTGTTGATATAAAATGTTGCAGAACAATTGCCAACATGGATATAAAACTGGATTTTGTCCCTCCTGCATTCATCAATTTTGTCTCGAGGCAGCTTATAGGTAGCGGGTTCAAGCTTTATAAGAAGGTCTGATCTGTTCGGGTTTATGATTTATATGTTCTTCTGAGAATTAAGTTTGTTCTTCAGCATTTCCTGGCAATGCTTATTATCGTGTTGCAGGAAGTGGCTTCTGTTTGCAGAGGCGATGAAGATTTTAGCGAGGCGTTAAAGGGTGTGCAGTACAAGCGAATCCGGGAAGCTCTCTATTCGGATTGTAACGCTAATGGGGATATAGAAGCGGAAGGCGTGAAGACAAACAACGATATGCAGACAAGCGATACAGACGAAAATGAAATCCAGGAAGAGGAGGTTCGCGATTGTGTTCATCATTCACCATCTGAGGACAGAAACATTTGTGGTGAGATTGAGGAAGTCGATGAGGAAGATGGTGGAAAGGCGGGGACTGTTGATTCCCCGAGGAATCAAATCGTACAGGGAGGAGGCTCCACCACTCGAAACAAGAAGATAGCCATTAGCCCCGAGGTTCAGCAAGCTCTGGCAACACTGGAAAAGGCTATTTCTTTCATCCGCGAAAATGGATGCAACTCAAATTTCAAATCTATGTGCAGAAGCAACATAGAAGATTCAAAATTCTCGGGATTTAACCAAATTCGCATGAATGGCATTGCGACTACTACTGAAATATCGAGAAAGGAATCAGTAGAGATTACCTCGTACGAGCATAGGATTAGCTCCTGCAGTCATAGTTCCAGGTAAATATAGTCTGCTACACAGCTTGATTTCGACAAAACACCATAGGATATGTCTTGTTTGTTACACTTTCTGAGTTTCTGCACTTTTCCAGGCGTACGAGTTCTAGTTTGTGCACAAAGGAAACGAGCCATAATAAGATAGCACCGGTGTCACCAGATGCTTATGTTGCCAACCCTAACAAGCCTCACCATACCGATTCAAATTCCTGTGGAGATCACAAAGCAGCAGAGACAATTTTGGAGAATATAGAGAAGAACAATAATCTGACAGCTTCTCATGTAAATCACATCAAAGAAGATAGAACTGGTAAAAGAAAAACCAGAAAGCTTTCATATTGTTGCTATAGTTTACTTTCTAGGCAGATTTCGACTTAAGAATTAGCGACTCTGGTTTAACCATAACAGTTTCATGAAAATATAGAAAACGAATAACATTCAAATTGATAATTTTCTCATCCTTTTAAGATGTGACTTTTTCTGTAATACATATTGTGCTAAACCCCGTTTCCCTTCCCTGTTGAGACCATAAAAAACTGTTCGGAAATTAACTGCACTGGGAACAATCCCAGTGTTCATCATTTCAGAAATAAGTTGGAGGGCTTCTTCAGACTTACCTATCCTACAAAGACAAGATATGAAGATTGAATACGTTTTAAAATCGGGGAAAGGACCGTTCTGCTTTATATGCTGAAAAACGCTCCATGCATCAGTAACGTTCCCCGTGTTTATATAGCCGCGTAAGAGTGCAGAGTAAGTAACAAGCGTTGGTTCACAACCCGACTCTTTCATCTCCTCGAGGCATGCCAAGACCTTCTCGATTTGTTTCTCCTTGAAGTAGTAGACTATCAAAGACGTATATGTATGTATAGTAGGCTGGATGCCGAGCTGTTTCATGGATTCTATTTTTGCCAATGCTGTTTTTAAGTCTCCCTTTTGCAGAAGTCCATGAATTATGCTTCCATGTGTGTACTGAGCTAGGGTGTGCTGATCATCATCAAATTCGGCAATCAATCCTAAAGCCTCTTCCAACCTCCCCACTCGACAAAGGGACCGGACATACAAGGAATAACTCAAAGGAATGCTGAAACCGGTTTTCTGTAAGGATTCGATACAGCTTCTGGCATCGCCTAATTTTCCAGCTTCACATAGACAATCGAGGTAGGCTTCAGCTAACTCTTTATCGGGTCTGCAATCCATTTCAATCATCTCGTGGAATAGCTTTATTGCTTCATCAATGTTCCTACCTTTCTTTCCACAAAGGCATATGATCAGAAACTTATATGTAGTTTCAGTAGGTCTGTGATCGCCATCTTTCATCTCTCGAAAAGTTCTGAGAGCGATGTCTGTGAGGCCTGTTCGACCATATTGCATTATCATGATTGTCCACGTATTACACGTTATCAAGCAGCGTTTTCTCCTCATTTCATAAAAGAGGCTTCTCATCTCTTTAAAGTCTTTGGCTTGTCCCGCAATCTTGATTGCCATGTGGTAGGATTCTGTTGTGTGTCTGTAACCAGAACGCTTCCCCGCCCATGAGAAAAAGCGTAACGCTATACCAGAATGCAGTCTGGAGTTACGCAAGATCTCAGTTACAAGTTCTGGTGTAAATCGTATACTGCATTTCTCCAATTGTTCGTTTACAAAACACCAATCCATGGAGGACGACAGAATTTGACTGATCTCGCAAACACCATGTTGATGACAGGATTTCGATGCTGGCCCTAATTCTGCTGTGTTCAATTCGACACGAGCCTCTAGCAGACTGGATACCCCCTGCATCTGTTCTATCTCTTTAAGCTTATTCATCTCTCCTTTCCTCCTCAAATAAGATGTAACCTGTTGGAAGATATCATCTCCAGGTTCCATTTTAGAGTCCTTCATCTCCTTCATGAATTTCAGAATATCATTGGTCCCAGAAACTTTAAGAAGCTCCTTGATGAATATGCTATAAGATTTCCTACTTGGGCTAATACCTTTCTCCTTCATGCTCTTGAATACCCCCCAAGCTTCAGACACACAGTTTTGGCGAATGTAACCAGCAATAACAGCAGTGAACGCCATACAATCCAATCGAACTCCTCTCTCCATCATCTCGTGATAGAGGTCCACACCTTTCTGAAACTCGTTTGCCCTGAAAAGGCGCTGCATCAAAGCAGTATAGGTAGCTGTTGTGGGTAAATGTCCTGATTCTTTAACGCTTTGCATTAGATCAAGTGCTTTCGAAAGCTCATTTCTGCTCAAGAATGCACAAACTATAATCTTGTAAAGATTCTCATTACCTGCACTTCTTTTCTTCATGATATCAACAATCTCCAATGCATCGTTAATCCTGTCTGCCTTGCACAGTCCATTCACCAACGCCTCAAAATTTTCGGAGTCAAGGCTTACGTTTTTCTTCATCATTTCGCGAATCAATTCTAACGCTTCTCGAATCCTACCTGCATTGCAGAGATTCCTAAGCATGAAACCATAGACTTCATGTTCTGAGATTTCTAAAGTGCTCATCATATCATCGCAAATCCTGTGAGCTGCAACGCTATCTCCAGAAACCGCCAAGCATTTAAGTAACTTTTTAAACAACCGCTCATCCAACACCATGCCTTGGTGGCTCATCTCCTTGTAGAATTCAAGTGCAATGTCTGCCTTTCCTGCATTACAAAGTGCATTCAACATAAGTTTATGCGCCAATGTGTCTGGTTCGGGGCCATTTTTCTTCATCTTCTCGAAGACTAACAGGGCTTTGCCAATTAACTTCGCGTGCCCACAATGGGAGATGATAATGCTCCATGTCTTAAGATTATGCTCACAAGAATTGTTCTCCATTTCCTCCAACAATTTATCAACCAGACCAAAATCCTTCGCCTCTGCAGCCATGTAAATCATCACATTATATGTCTCAGTACTGTGACTAAACCCTTCCACTGATTTCACCCAATTGAAGAACCTCAAAGCCAAATGAGGAACCTTGAAGCACCTCTTCAGTACCATCTCAACAATTCCCTGAGTATACTCCAAGCTCGCATTTTTCAACCTCTCTTCCATAGACACAGCATCATTTTCGTCCCTAACAATTTCAGTAATCTTATGAACAATCGGGCTAACGTCTAATGCACCCAAAACACCCATTTGCTTATCATTTGAAGAGAGAAATTCCTCATTCTCCTCGGCATTTCCACAAACATCGAGTGTGCAAGCTGCTTTTTGTACAATGTCCCCCACGTTCTCAGGCTGGGTTCTTCCTGGTAATGTGAACCCAGATTGCTTTTCAACCTTTCTCACATTCCCTGACTCCAAAATATCCCGGATTTCATTGAAGAGCGAATTAAGATTATGGGCTTCACTCTCTCTGGTTTTCTTGGATTTCTGAAGCTTATACGACTTGGTGTCAAACGACAGAGTGAAAAGCTGAAATCTTTGATGGAGCCTGAATAGATTATTCCTGGAAACTGTAGTTGAGAGCTCCAGTATAGACAAGAATCTCAAAATTTTCATCATTTTGTAGTCTTGTTAGATTATGGCGCCAAACACCCATTTGTAGTTCTGTAAATCATTAAAGGATTAGTTTGTAAAATATCAATCTTTTAGGGGTCAAATTGTAATATTTTATAAGATACGATTGTCGCCTAGAAATTTCTAGTTGAATTGGGCTTTGGCTACACGTATAGGTTTAAGAAAATAATTAGATCAAATGAAGTTTAAGATTATTATTCCTGGTTGGTTTAGAACATAAAATATGTATAAATTGGCTTCATTAGAAAAGGAAAGAGGCAATTCCCTCACTGCAAAATACTTTATATTCTCTCAATATACTTTCCTCTTACATCATTTCCATATATATACTCACCGGTTATTGAATTGTTCACCAAGCAAAAGAGATGGGTTGGATTTGGCAAGACGACGATGACGATGTTCCCCGCCGTTCCGGCGATTACCCTAGCGGGTCATCAGCCGGGGACGACGGCGGTCAGTGCGCCACCCGGAAAGTCGTAAGGACACAGTGCCGAATCGAGGAGTCCGAGCCTGGTAAGTTCGTCCGAAAGTGCGAGAAGACCGAGGAAATCTTCAAGGACTGCGTCGGAAGGTATAAAAAAACAAAATATTTTCTGATTTATCCTTTTTTGCTTGAAAATTGAATCGACAATGATCAATTGGCAATAATATTCTGAATTTCTGATGATTATACTCGTGTTTTTCTGGGAAATCTATATGAATTGTATATTTGTTGCGTACATAGGTGAAAATCTTTGAATAGGGACAAGGTAGATCAGAGTAAAAAAAAGCCCTAAACTGAAATTCAATAGTATACAAACTTCACCTCTGACTGGAATCCACGGACAGATAAGCCAATCTTAATAGTTTCAGAATTGAATCTTGTTGATGAAAGGGTAAAGCTTTACAATGAAGTTTTGAAACTCTTATTGTTAATTGCTCTAAGTCTCTTATAGACCAAACTCGATCTTAAGATTTGTGAAGATTAGCTGATGCTGTGATGCAATGTTGTCTTAAGCTTTACCAGACAGCTGTAATGTGGAAAGCTTCCATTTAGTGCTGTATAGACAACATCAATACCTTAAAGGCTTTTAGGACTTTGAGGTTCCATGTATCTGAGTAATTCGCTGTAGCATATTGTTTAACCACAGGAACTGCCACTAGTAAGTGTAACTTGCATTTTATATGACATAATATAGCTTTTGTTCCCTTCTCTTCTGGAGGAGGATTAATCTGCATTGCCTTCATCTACCCGAGAAATTACTATTTCTTCTCATTAGCTATGAAGTAGGCTGAATACAGTGTAGAGCAATATTTCCAGTTTTACTGATTGCTTCCATCTTAAACTATGCTTGCTTTCATTGATTCTTAGTTAGGTGTTGGTGAATCTCTTACATGTTGTATTAGTTGACTAGTCATGGCCTTGCTGTTTTCTCATTCAGGCTGCCTGAGATGGTGCAATCTAACAAAGAGTACACCGAGGAAGATGTAACGCACCAAATGAATAAAGGGTTTGCTTTGCCAGCTTTGGAGTCATCACATCAAACGCCTTTCGACTTCCCTGGGCTGCGCAGTGATATTGAAGCCATGGAACGCAACTTCTTCACTGGCCTTGACCGCTTCTTTGGAGCAGCCGAGGACACCATGAATGGATTCTTTGGCTCATTTGGCATCCCTCAAGTCGACAATGGTGATCAATCCTCCTCCGCAAGGACCCGAGGTATACCAGTTCCAGAAGCAGCCGAGGACACCATGAATGGATTCTTCGGTTCATTTGGCATCCCTCGAGTCGACAATGGTGATCAATCCTCCTCAGCAAGGACCCGAGGTATACCAGTGGAATGCAACCCCCCGAAAGAACCTTCAACTGAAGTGTTCACTTCTGATGCAGGATTTGATTTTCCAGGACAGTCCAAAGAGGTCTGAAGCTAGTTTTTTAGAGGTTTTGGCTATGGAGTTTGCAGAGTAGTTTGGTGGCTTTTTCATAGTATTGTTTATGTGATCCAGAATGTAGCTTAGAAATTTATAATATAATTCATATAGTAAAACCTTATATTATATAAAATGTTAAATTGATCAATGGAAGCAACATTTTTAAATGCTCATGATTCTGTACTAGGTAGTATATGTTTTATACTTTCTCAATCTTTTTCAGCTTAAAGAATCAACGTCCCCATCTTAAGGTGCGATCGTGTGACTAAATGGATGTGTCATAAGATTGATTTAAATAAGTGTAAATAATAATTTTTTAAAATTATAATTAGAAAAGAAAAAATTTAACTTTGCAATGCATGCAAAAATAACATCATTTTACAACATGATAGTTCGTTCATACATCAATGGTAATAATTCTTACTAACCTTAACTTAAACTGATTTTTTTTTATGATCCTTTCTAACTACTTTCAATAGTGACTACTTAAGGTTGAAGTGTAACATTTGTGTAAAACCGTCTCACTGCTCTTAATTTATGAGACATGTCAGATATTTGTTAATGGGTCAAATTTTAACTTCATTAATCAAATATTCAATCCATCTCTGTGAGACGGTCTCACACAAATTTTTGCCAAGGCTGAAATGTATTAATCAAACTAAATTCATAAAATAGAATAAATATGACAATTTTATTTTTTTATTTGGGTCCACATAATTATATTGTCAGTTGAATCTATACTGAGAAAATATGAAATGGTCTATGGACTTTGTAACTAGAAAACCTGCCAATTCTCTCTCTTAGAAACGCATGCACGTACACAAGAGAATGACCACAAATTAATTTCTATAAAAGGAAAATAAATCTAGAGAAAATTCTAATCAAGATCAAAACCCTAATCCAAATCCGGGGATCTCCATGCATGAAGATTACGTGCATCGATTGATAGATACATCACAGAGAGAAACCAAAACACTTACCTCGTACAACACAAATTAACATTCCATAATCCTAAGTTGTTCTTCATACCATCGCTTTTCAATCTTGATTGCATTTCTTGCAGATTGCTTTTCAACCCTTCTCACATTACCTGACTCTAAAACCGGATTTGATTGAAGAGTGAATTAAGATTTTGGGCTTCACTCTCTCTTATTTTCTTGGATTTCTTAAGCTTATATGACTTGGTGGCAAACTAGAGAGCGAAAAGCTGAAATCTTTGATGGAGTCTGAACATATATATTATTCTTGAAAACTGTACCCGAGAGCTGAGTATAGACAATAATCTCAAAATTTTCATTATTTTTCAGACTGGTGTTAGATTCTGGCGCCAAACACCCCTCTGTAATTCTGTAAATCATTAAGATGGTTAGTTTGTAAAATTTCAGTCCTTAGGGGGCCAAATTATAATATTTTATAAGATACGATGACAACGTTAGAGTAGTTGTCGCATAGAAATTTCTAGTTGAATTGGAATGAGTCCTAATGCAATCATTATTGCATTGACAATAGTTCACATATTTGTGTGTACTATAAATCAAAAGTACATTTTTAATAGAGTAAATACTAATTTTGGTCTCACGACCATTAGCAAAATGACAATTGTGGTCCACATGTTTAATTTCTACTAATTTTGGTCCCACGACTATTGTTTTAGTTCCAAAATTTATCGCGTCGGTCACGCATTCGTTTAAAAGGTGCAGAAATCTAAAAATTTTAAAGGTACTTTCATCATTTTCAACTCAATATCTTAATTTGAGCATGAATAAAGAGATTTTTAAGTCTTAAGATTAATCAAAATTCACAGTTCTTCTTCTCAAATTAAGGTAAAATGAGAAGGAAAACTGCGAATTTTGATCGATTTTAAGACTTAAATTTATTTATTCATGCTCAAATTGGGATATTAAGTTGAAAATGACGAAAATAATGGATGGTATATTGGGCTTTTGCTACACGGATCAGTCTAAGAAAATAATTAGATCAAAAAAAGTTTAAGAATGATACACAGTTCAGAACAATTTAAGACTTCGACCAAAATTAAATTTATTATTCATAATGTAATCAGAATTAGATTCATAATTCATTATTCCTAGTCCTAGTGTAATAAGACTATGGTTTATTATTCCTAATTCCTATTGTAATAATGGTAGTCTAAAATTCTTATTTCTGGTGGACTTAGGACATTAAAATATGTATAAATAGGGTTCATTAGAAAAGGAAGGAGGCAATTCCCTCAGTACAAAATACTACTTATATTCTCTCTGTATACTTTCCTCATATTTTTTCATATTCTCGTTATTATTAGTTAGTTATTCTAGTAGTGTTGGTCTGCCGGTCTATATATACTCGCCGGTTATTGAATTGTTCACCAAGCAAAAGAGATGGGTTGGGTTTGGCAAAACGACGATGACGATGTTTCCCGCCGCTCCGGCGATAACCCTAGCATGTCATCAGCCGGGGACGACGGCGGCCAGTGCGACACCCGGAAAGTCCTAAGGACACAGTGCCGAATCGAGGAGTCCGAGCCTGGCAAGTTCGTCCGAAAGTGCGAGAAGACCGAGGAGATCTTCAAGGACTGCGTCGGAAGGTAAAAAAGCAAAATATTTTCTGATTTATCCTTTTTTGCTTGAAAATTGAATCGACAATGATAAATTGTCAATAATATTCTGAATTTCTGATGATTATACTCATGTTTTTCTGGGAAATTTATATGAATTGTATATTTGTTGCGTAGATAGGTGAAAATCTTTGAATAGGGAGAAGTAGAACAGGGTAAAATAAGCCCTAAACTGGATTCTATAGTATACACAAACTTCACCTCTGACTGGAATCCACTGACAAATAAACCAATCTTAGTAGTTTCAGAATTGAATCTTGTGGGGCAACCCCATTCAAGTTGCTTAGGGTGTTACTAATTCGACTCTAACCTGGGCGGCCTATTGGCCTTTTTGGTTTAAACCGGTTAGCTATGGGTGACCTGAGCTGGTTTATCTCCTTGTGGTACTTTGCCACTTTGCAGGCTAAGGTCATAAGACTAACTTTACCTAGTGTACACCTTTGGTAGTAGCTGCGTGTTTGCCTTGTCATGAAAAGATGAAAAGGGTAAAGCTTTACAATGAAGTTTTGAAGGGCATTCATATAGGTAGATCAGATAGAACAATATAGAGAAATTAGTTTGATAAAACACTGAAACTCTTATTGTTAATTGCTCTAAGTCTCTTATAGACCAAACTCGATCTTAAGACTTGTGAAGATTAGCTGATACTGTGATGCAATGTTGTCTTAAGCTTTACGAGACATCTGTAATGTGGAACCTTCCATTTACTGCTGTATAGACATCATCAAAACCTTAAAGGCTTTTAGGACTTTGAGGTTCCATGTATCTGAGTAATTCACTGTAGCATATTGTTTAACCATAGGAACTGCCACTAGTAAGTGTAACTTGCATTTTATATGAGAGAATATAGCTTTTGTTCCCTTCTCTTCTGGAGGAGGATTAAGCTGCATTGCCTTCATCTACCCGAGAAATTAGGATCTCTTCTCATTAGCTATGAGGTAGGCTGAATACAGTGTAGAGCAAAATTTCCAATTTTACTGATTGCTTCCATTGTAAACTATGCTTGCCTGTGGTACTCTGAAATATTCTGTCATCTTGTGCTTTCTTGTTTCATTGATTCTTAGTTAGGTGTTGGTGAATCTCTTACATGTTGTATTAGTTGACTAGTCATGACCTTGCTGTTTTCTCATTCAGGCTGCCTGAGATGGTGCAATCTAACAAAGAGTACACCGAGGAAGATGTAACGAACCAAATGAATAAAGGGTTTGCTTTGCCAGCTTTGGAGTCATCACATCAAACGCCTTTCGACTTCCCTGGGCTGCGCAGTGATATTGAAGCCATGGAGCGCAACTTCTTCACTGGCCTTGACCGCTTCTTTGGAGCAGCCGAGGACACCATGAATGGATTCTTCGGCTCATTTGGCACCCCTGGAGTCTACAATGGTGATCAATCCTCCTCAGCAAGGACCCGAGGTATACCAGGTCCAGAAGCAGCCAAGGACACCATGAATGGATTCTTCGGCTCATTTGGCACCCCTCGAGTCTACAATGGTGATCAATCCTCGTCAGCAAGGACCCGAGGTATACCAGTTCCAGAAGCAGCCAAGGACACCATGAATCGATTCTTCGGCTCATTTGGCACCCCTCGAGTCTACAATGGTGATCAATCCTCCTCAGCAAGGACCCGAGGTATACCAATGGAACGCAACCCCCCGAAGGAACCTTCAACTGAAGTGAACACTTCTGATGCAAGATTTTATTTGAACGGAATTGCTGCAGGATTTGATTTTTCAGGACGTTCCAAAGATGTCTGAAGCTAGTTTTTTAGAGGTTTTGGCTATGGAGTTTGCAGAGTAGTTTGATAGCTTTTTCATAGTATTGTTTGTGACCCAGAATGTGGCTTAGAAATTCATAATATAATTCTTTTATTATATAAAATGTTAAATTGATCAATGGAAGCAACATCTTTTTTTTTAAACACTCGTGATTCTATACAAAGTAGTATATGTTTTATACAGTCTCAATCTTTTTCAGCATAAAGAATCAATGTCTCTATCATAAGGTTCGATTCTATGACTACTAAATGGACGTGTCATAAGATTGATTTAAATAAGTGTAAATAATATTTTTTAGAATTCTAATTTAAAAAAAATTCTAATTAAAAATTAAAAATAAATAACTTTGCCTCTACTACATGCAAAAAGTAACTTCATTTTACAACATAATAGTTCGATCAATCATCAATAATAATAATTCTTACTAGTCTTAATTTAGACTGATTTATTTTCTTATGATCCTTTATGACTATTTAGACTGATTTATTTTCTTTATGATCCTTTATGACTACTTTTCATACAGTGACGATTTAAGGCTAAAAGGTATTAATCAAACTAAATTCATAAAATAGGATAAATATAGAATAAATATGACTATTTGTTTTTATTATTTTGATCCACATAATTATATTGTCAGTTGAATCTATAATAAGAAAATATGAAATGGTCTATGGACTTTCTAACTGGAAAACCTGTCAATTCTCTCTCTTAGAAACGCATGCACGTATACAAGAGAATGCCCACAAATTCCCAAAAAAGAAAAAATAAATCTAGAGAAAATTTTGATCAAGATCAAAACCCTAATCCAAATCCGGGAATTCCCATGCATGAAGATTATGTAGTGCATCGATTGATAGATCATCACAGAGAGAAACCAAAACACTTACCTCGTACAACCCAAATTAACATCCCATAATCCTAGGTTCTTCATACCATCCATTTCCAATCTTTGATTGCATTTCTTGCAGATTGTATCACAAAGGGTTGTCTCAGAATCATTACATTATATCACAATTCTACAGATTTTTTTTGTTTTTATGTGTATTAGCTAGGCATGGATTTACCTGTTGTGATAATGTTTTGATATGTATTCCCCAATTTGAAGCTTTGTTGATTTGGATCCAATTGAATACTCAAAATACCTGTGATTGAATGCATTGTATTGATAGAAGAATTAGCAATAATGCCGCTCCGCAAATTTGGGAGAAGTAAGGACAATAACTGTGTCCATGGGAAAGCATCCAAGAAGGGACTTCATTCCCTGTTTTGGTGGTTTCGGATACCCAACAAGCTGAGGGTGAAGAAAAAGGGGGCAAGTAGTCATGCTGCTTCACCTGATAAAGAGGCAGAATCTCCAGTTCAGACCAATAAGCCCCAAATAGAGGCTGAACCGATTGAGAATAATAATAATAATAATAATAAGCAAAAATCATCAGCAGAGGCTAAAGAGGTTGTTGTTGAAGCCCCAAAGCAGGATGTGGTTGAGGCAGGGAATGTGATGAGGGCTGAGCAGCCTGAGAAGGAGAAGGAGAAGCCACCAGATCCTTCGAAATCGAGAAAGCCGATGAATACCAAGAGGATGCTCAGTGCTGGGCTGCAGGTTGATTCTGTGTTGAAGACCAAGACTGGGAATCTCAGGGAGTTCTTCAATTTGGAGGAGAAGCTAGGGCATGGCCAGTTTGGGACCACTTTTCTGTGCACTGAGAAGAAAAGTGGGCTGAAATATGCCTGCAAATCTATTGCCAAGAGGAAGCTGTTGACTAAGGAGGATGTGGATGATGTGAGGAGAGAAATCGAGATCATGCATCACTTGGCCGGGCATCCCAATGTTGTCTCGATTAAAGGGTCTTACGAGGATGCTGTGGCAGTCCACGTCGTGATGGAGCTGTGTGCAGGTGGCGAGCTGTTCGATAGGATCGTTAAGAGAGGCCATTACTCCGAGCGCCAGGCTGCTGGGCTCACCAGGACGATCGTTGGTGTAGTCGAGTCCTGCCACTCTTTGGGCGTCATGCATAGGGACCTTAAGCCCGAGAACTTCCTCTTTGTCGGTGAGGAAGAGGACTCCCCTCTCAAAACTATTGATTTTGGATTGTCGACGTTCTTCAAACCAGGTATCCTTGTTATAATTTCAATTAGTCCTCAAATTTATGTGCTGCTCCTCTTAAATTATGTAATTTAGTTCTTCTGATAGCTCAGAATGCTTCAAGAACAGTATGGCTAGTTTTATTATATCCTGTTAGTGTTAGGCCTGAGAAGGATTTAGTATACCATAATGTCTTGTGTGTTCTGAAACATAGGGGATGTGTTCAATGATGTTGTCGGGAGTCCCTATTACGTTGCACCAGAAGTTTTGCTCAAGAATTATGGTCAAGAGGCTGATATCTGGAGTGCAGGTGTGATCGTTTACATTCTTCTTAGTGGCGTTCCTCCATTCTGGGGAGGTAAGTTGATCCTTTTGATATATAATCCTATAAAGTGCGGGTACCAGATGTTTATGCTGTTTTGTTTGTTCTATTCGAGTTTGATTCAGAAACCGAGCAAGAAATATTTGATGAGGTGTTGCATGCTGATATTGATTTCAAGTCAGAGCCGTGGCCTCATATTTCTGACAGTGCTAAAGATTTAGTGACAAAAATGCTTGTCAGAGAGCCTAACAAACGGCTAACTGGTCATGAAGTTCTGTGTGAGTTGCTGTTATTGTCTTGATTCTAAACTTCACCGTTCGAATTTTCGATATGTTTCAATGTTTAACGACGAAAAAATGCAAACTCTATCTGTGATTTTTTTTTTTCCATTTGGCAGGCCATCCTTGGGTGCAGGTTGAAGGGGTGGCTCCAGATAAGCCTCTCGATTCAGCAGTCTTAACTCGCTTAACGCAGTTTTCTGCAATGAACAAGCTCAAGAAAATGGCTCTCAGGGTAAGAATTTGTTCTGATCCGAGACTAATAGCGCTTTACAGGCTCGAACAAAGTTATGGTTTTTTGTCACCGAATCTCTACTACTTGTTCTGCAGGTTATTGCAGAGAGGCTGTCTGAAGAGGAAATCGCGGGGCTAAAAGAAATGTTCAAAATGATAGATATAGATGGGAGTGGGAACATCACATTTGAAGAACTGAAGGTGGGACTAAAGAGATTCGGTGCAGATCTGAACGAGTCTGAGATACACGATCTGATGAGGGCCGTAAGTGTTTTCTGTTACCTAAGAGAATTGAAGTTGCAAAAGTGTGTTTTGTTTGTTTACCTGGTTCCAATAATGTTTGTTTTTTCCTGGAAATTTCAGGCAGATGTGGATAACAGTGGCACAATTGACTATGGGGAGTTCATAGCTGCCATGTTGCATATCAATAAGATCACAAAAGAAGACCATTTGTTCGCTGCATTTTCGTATTTCGATAAAGATGGGAGCGGGTATATCACTGCAGATGAACTCCAAAAGGCGTGTGATGAGTTCGGGATAAAAGATACTCGTTTGGAAGAAATGATTCAGGAAGCTGATCAAGACAATGTAAGGCCTTAGATTCACTCAGTACAAGGAAAACATTCATATCTGATCTGCTACATAGTACACTTTATACAATGTTAACTCTTTCGTGTTTTAGGATGGTCGGATTGATTACAGTGAATTTGTGTCCATGATGCAACGAGGAACTACAACCATGCGTAAGTGTCTTTTCTGCAGTGTCTGTTGCTTCAATTCTGTTTTCTACTTGATTCTGAAAATTAAAGCACACAATCTTGTGTTTGCAGGTTTATAACATCATCACAGATCGAGCCCCGAAGAATGAAGATATAACGAGACAGCTAGCTATTGCGCGATCTACTCGACTCCCCCTACAAGTCTGCAAAAAATCACAGGCGGCTAGCATGATAATACTGCACTGGTTCTTGGCGAATTTCGTAATCTGTTGCAAATGGCATGATATGATGATGATCAATTTCTAGTGAAAAGGATGTTTGAGGCATTGCAGATTTGCAGGCAGTTTTGGTTTTAATGTAAATGTTAGAAACCTGTGGCTTAATTAACCAAATAACAACTGTAAATATTCTGCTTCTGCAGTGTTTTCCACAGCCAAAATAGGTGGAAAAGTTTGCAGCCAAAGTTGTACTCATACTATTCCATACTACACTTTGGTCTTTTACCTCATTCATTTTAATTTTCAATAATATTCACGGTTTTTTATATCAGGCTCACTACCCCTGATCTAGTATAAACGGACAGTATTAACTGCGAGATACGGTGTTAGAATCGGTTTTGATTACGATCCTTTTACCTAGTTTGCTTGTTGGTTTAAGTTTTAGGGGGTTCAAGATACGTGATAGTGAGTCAAATGTTCCCGAACATCTCCTTAGGGTATAGGAGTAGCCAAAAGTCTCTCTCTCAGCAATATATACGTTACTTATAGGGAAGAGGAGGGAACAGGTTTCGGTCTCGCGACATGTACGACACTCTCTTTACCTAGTCTGCTTGTTGGTTTAAGTTAGGGGGCTCAAGATACGTGATAGTAGTCAGAGATTCCCAAACATATCTTAGAGTATAGGAGTAGCCAAAAGTCCCTCTCTCAGCAATAAATGCTATATTTATAGGGATGAGGAAGGAATAAATTCCAGTTTCTCGACATGTACGGCACATGGAACCTGTGCTCGGGCTCAGGCCAAGGCCCAAAGGGGCTTGACCACGTGCCCTAATATTCCCGGGGGTAATGTATTCTACTATTGGAACTAGGTTGGTAGGTCAGTCCCGACCTGATTAGACTGGGACACGATGATTACCGGAGCACCTACATACGTTGCCATCCAGCAGAGTTCGGTAACTGAGATGGTCAGAAAGATGATCGTGGGAGGTCGGTGAAGGTCGGTCCGAACTTCACTCACATAATGGATCTGCTTCCGACCATCATTTATGCACGACTATCAGCGAATAATCTCCATCGATCAAACCCCATCAAATATTGCACAACATTTGGTTGGAAGAAATTAAGAGGTAAAAAGAAAGATTCGTAATTCCGTGTAATTACAATTTCCTTTAACTAAACAATGTAATTTTAATGAGTATCAAATTATATTATAAAAAAGAAAATTGAATTACACCCAACCAAACACCTTGTTAACGGACAACATGGCTAACATATTTTCTCAATCATTTTGAAAGAAAGCATGTAAAATAATTTTTAAAAAATCAGTATCTGTAATCTGCAACACTTGAGGGACCATGGCAGTTGAGCAATCAAATCAAGCAGGCTTTACATACACTCATGGATACTTTGCTATTCGTAGATCAAGATTCAAGAACCATAACATGCGCGGTAGGCATAATTCAACTAGTCGATTAATTTAAAATAAATTTTAAAATCAAATATATAAATTTAACCTTGTTATGAACTAAAGTAGGTAACTAAGACACATTCTACAGTTTATTTCCTTAACTAGTTAAGGATAAGAAAGATGAATGTTTTAAGCTTAAGTTCCAATTTAATTAAGATGGATAATCTAAGTATATTTACTGCTTCTGCCAAGAATTTATTACTAATTTTAAAATATTTACCAGCCAAGGGATCAAGATCCAAGGAACGTTCCATGGCACATGAAGGGTATGCAGGCCCCAACTTGCAATATATTCCATCAAATATCATACAAAAATATATATTCTAGGGTTTACATATTGTATTGTGTAGTAGACAACTTCTATTCCTTTCATGCCAATCAAAGCATAAATTGAGTGAAGTCAATGCAACCAACCATACCTCTCACTAATATTTTCCATGTGAATGCCACCTCACTTTCTCTTCTTCCTCTTCAATCTTGATTTGATTATTAATCATTCACAAATAAATATTAACCACTCCGTATTTTATAACACACAAATACATATTATCAATAGATTTTAAGTAATTACTTAAATTTGAAATATTCTCATGAAACTCTAATTGGCATGAGATCCGAGAAGCTCCATGCCTCAAGGTGGTCACTCGTTGAATATTTTGGAGGAGTGCCTACAGGCATTGTTGCAAAAATTGGTCTAGGCACCTATCTCGGCTGAGTTAACTCATCCATTTATCCATTTTGATTATACACACACGCGCACACCCACACCTATATCGACTGAATTAACTTATCCATTTTGATTATACACACACGCGCACACCCACACATATATCGGCTAAATTAACTCATCCATTTATCCATTTTGATTATACACACACGCACATAGTAACTGCACACAATGTAGTATCTGTTCGCACAAAGAGCCCCCACCTGTGACCTCTCATTTAGGAAGGCCACAGCTATACCACTCGACCACAAGGCAATTACGTTAATTATCAAAACATTGGGATGGATTTGTAAAAAACAAAAGTTTGCCGCAAGAATCGGCACCTTGTCTGACGGACGGAATATAATAATTGGAGACAGACCCACCACCTGCGCCACCGTCCACGACGGCCACCACGGGCAGGACCGACCAAACCGTATCTGTATCTATACATATTATATTGCGCACAATTCCACACACAAAACGACAGTTACCCAGCAGCAATATAGTATATTAATTATATACCAACAAAACTCTGAGAAACATGCATTCACAAGCTAAAAGGATGCACAAATAGATGCCAGAAAAAAACAAGGCAAACCAGTAACCAGTAACCACCACCATGAAATAACAAGAAAAATTTTGGGTTTTTTTTTTTGGTTTTGGGGTATATTTTTGCACACCAAAAAGTAGGCCAAGATGAGGGCTTAAATACAAATCAAAAGAATTGAATAGTAATTACAGTTGTTATTATGACAAAACAGAGAGAGCAAAATGGCCTTTTTCAGATCTCCCGAGGATTGTACTGCTTCAACAACGCGTTTAATTTCTTGACGATCTGATAATAGAACAGCTCTATATACTCGCCATTTGCAGTATCCTCGCGTTCCAGATCTCTAACTTTCAGAGTTTTCGGGGTGGCAGAATTTCAATGGCAGCCAGCAAAACCGAGAGTCCCGAACATGGTACAGGCTACTTCCATTAGCTTCCCTGGAAACAGAAAGATGTCAAGTCAGCCAACCGAAGAAAAATCTCCACAGCAGAATCAAGCTAACAACAGCTAAGAATTGTAATGTTATGAGATGGATTCTCGTAACAATTAGTGTGACTTTACACCAAATGATTAGTATTATGGACCATTTTAGCATGTAAAAGGCGAGGGAGGGGATGACAAATCTTTACAGCTGCCGCTTTTGAACAACAGAAGAAAGGAATAGGAAGTCAATAGACAGGCAAGAAGTTAGGAATCAATAATTGTGGGGTGGCTCACAAGCCCCAGCTGGGCTGTGCTGGAAATTTTACCCGCTTGATTCTCACAACTCAGTGAATAACACATAAGAACCCCACCATCTGACCCTCCCGTGTGCTAGCTTCTTTTTGCTAAAGTCCCCGGGGAAAAATCAAACCTAAAAATGTTTTCTTTAATCAAAATATACACACACCGACAGTTCTTGACCTACCATCACTGTATGGCAATTGCTAGAACTATTTTTTTTTTTTTTGAAAGCTCAATGATTTGCACACCTACGCTTGGTCTAACCTTTTCTCTTATTTAATCATAAAATGAAAGCAACATATTAATCAGAGTGACAACGACAATTGCCCAAATTTGCACTACAAGAAACTCGCAAAGCTAATAGAACTAGGAAACATGGAGAACCTACACCTAAAACCATGACGTGCCAACCAGACTTATTAAATCCATATACAAAAGTTAGATACATAACTTCGCTGCAGAGCAAGATAGTCCATCAGAAAAAGCTAAGAAAACTGCAAGTGCCACCTGCAAGCTTAATCAAATATTCCCTTTGATGCAACACCACCCACAGCAAACAAACCTCTACGAAACCACTAATTTCAACCCATTTCTATGTTAACATGAGATAAAGAAAGCGTTTTTCTGATATAATCCCTATTTGCAGCCACACTAACCTTAAAAACCACAGCTAACATACATATGCATACACATTAAACTCATTTTGATCGAAAGTTGAGGCAATTGCATATAAAGTCTTCATTTTTAACAAGCAAGTAATCTTGTAATAATTCAAGAAATCAATACAAACAAGATAGCAATCCTTCCCGGGATAACCTCAGCCAAGTTGGTAAGGTCTTTGACTTCATAACAATAAGGCTATGAGTTCAATTCCTAACAAGAGGAGCCTATTGGCTTTCATGATTTGAGCCACTAGGCAACCTAGGCTGGTTTAACTCTATGTGATCCAATGTTGACTAGGATCACGAAACAGACTTTCTGGGCAACCTAAATTGGTTTAACTCGTTGTGATCCTATGTTGACTAGGATCACAAAACAGACTTTCTGGGTTTAAACAGGTCAACTATGGACAACATAAACTGTTTTACCCAGTGTTCCCTTATCGGCTAGAGTCATGAGGCGGGATTACCAAGTACACACTCGGATAGTGATTGTAGCAATACTTCCATAGCTAATTCACCAAGAAATGTAAAGAAAAGGGCATACCTCTTCTTTGCTTTGAGACAACCTTAGCAACAGGGGCAGCTTTAGGAGCCGCCGGCTTACTCTCCTCCGGCGGGAACAGAACGCCGTCAATCCCCTGTACAGAAATCCTGCCGTCGGTATAAATATCCGGGTCGAACAGATACGCCGACCCTTCTCCATGCCCGAATTTCACCGACCCGTCGGCCTCCTCCGCCGCAACTTTATGGGGCAACCGCAATGTATCATATCTGATTTTACCGAACCTCCTAACCGCATTGTACATACTCTCCTCCGTTTGGTACTCCGGTATGAGATGATAATACATTATCTGCTCCGGCGCGCCCGGCTCGCTCAGCTGATCGGTGGTGAGCTTAGCCATGGCTTCATCGTTGGGGGCTAAAACGGTCAAAACGTAGCCTTCGGAAACTAATCGCCCCATTTCCGTAGCCAAAGACGTTAGGTTTACGAGAATATCGGCGAGTTCGTTGTAACCGCCGTAATGCAGGAGGGTTTGGATGAAATCTTTGACCTGACTCTCGCCGTCGAAGTGGTGGTGGTGGCCGCCGGGCCCCGGCGCCGGCGCCGGCGCTATAGATGGCCCCGGGGCCATTGCGTCGTAGATTGGTAGCGCCGGGGGAGCGCCGGCGGGGACGGGATTCGCCGGTTTTTTTAGCCGGTGAGTCCTGGGGTCCACCTCCGGAGCTCCGGTGGGGAGCACGGCGGCGATTGATCTCAAACTCCGGCGAGTATTGAAATCCTGCTGGACCGATTTCGGAATCAACACGCGCTCTATCCCGTGAATTACGCCGTCCGGCCGGACCACATCGTCGACTCTGAACACCTTCGCCGCGCTCACCTCCCTCTTAGACACGACGAGATTCTCCTCGCCGGCGTCGCGGCACAGAGTGAGGTGATTCTCTATAGATTCCTCCGGCCAGCGCTTGGACTCGATTCGAGTGGGAATGATGTGAAACAGAATCAGATTCTGGAGAGACCGGAGATTCCCCGGCTCAAGCAAGAATCTTTTAAACTCCGGGTCCAAATCTCGCTCCAAGGCCTCATTTTTCGGCGCAAAAATCGTGATATTGTGGCGGGAAACAGCTTCCTCGAGAGTCTGCAACAAAAGCGCCTTCTCCACGAGCTCAGACAGCTCGGTATAATGCGAATCCAGAAGCGCCACTAAAACCGAATTAGAATTGATCTGAGCAGATGAAGAAGGTACAGTATGTTTTTCTTGCAATGCAGCGCCGGTCACGGCGAGAAACGAGAACACGGCGACGGAAAATAGGAGCTTGAAGAGGCCATAGACCCTAGAATCCATGGCCGCTTGCATATTGAACAAGATTTCCACTTTCCCTCTCTTTTTTTTCTCTGTCTCTCTCTCTAGAATGTGGGATGCTTGCGTAGGGAAGTGCGGAGGCGCTTTGGGTTTTTGGCGTGTATAGTGGGAGTGGAACGTAGGGCTGTGTATAAACGTAAGGTTGGTTGTCTGGTGGAGAATATTAAAGACGCCATTTTTCTTTCTTTCTTTATATGGAGTAATTCTGTAATTGTCATGATGCCATGTGAAGACTTTACCATGGTGAAACAATAAAGACATGATGAATACATGGAGCTCCCACCCAAAGTGTATAAACCCGGTTAAAATGTTGACATTACAACTATTCATTGTATGTTTAATTACATTATATATTGTCCCATAATGGTGAGTAAGTAGATGGATCATTATTATCCTTAAAAAAAAAAAGTCACGAGTTATATTTTTTCACTTGATTACTTTATTACTGATGAATACCTTCAAATAGGGTATCCAGTTGGAGCGCTTCTCGGTACTCGAAGCCCATAGCTCGACTGCTCTGACCCATAGACAAACCGATCGAGACCGATAACCCGTCAGCCTACCTAGTGTTGGCAAATTGCCTATGATGTCCGATGGGGTGCGACACTCATAGCAGTTAAACTAGGATCTTTGAAGATCTCTTCAATATTTAGTGCAAAATTTTCATTTTTCAGTATTAGGAAAGAAATATGGCAAGTTTGGGGAGTTTTGATAGATTTCCTAATTTCTTCATTCTTTCATTTTCAAATCACATTAATCTTGTATAAATACCTCTAAGGTAACATTGTAAGGGATTATGATTTTAATACAAATGCAATTACTTTGCCTCATTATTTTCCTCCATACTTTTGATTATTTTTTTCTTGTTTTACAGTTTGTTGGCCCGCCGTTCAGGTACCTTGTAATCATAAAACCAACTCACTACTCTTAATGAGATTAGCCATTTACTTTGAAAATATAAGCGATGATAGGATTTTAAGGCAAATTAATTGGTCTAATAATCTAAACAATAAATTCATGATATCATACTTAAGGAATAAGTATTATTGATAACTTGATTGATCAAAGATGGTCAATAAAATTAGTAGTTAGATGAGTTTGCACCAAATAGACAAGGCTAAGTTAACTTATGTATGATACACAACTATACTAGGCTATTATAGCCGCTCTACAATCCAGCTGCATCACTTGACAGATTTGTCATGACGTTTACTCAACCACTTGTATCCTCAAACCAAAGTAGTAAACATTAAAATTGGTTGTTACGAATCATCATAGCACCAATCAAATTATTTGGTGGCTTTTATCTCTAAATTATAAGTATTTAAGGTCCAAATATTTGTACTTTACCTAATATCCAACACCAAATTAAATTAAATTCAATGACGCGAAATTTAGTTGATAGAACTCTTTACTCTTGTAAGGTACGAAGTACACAAAAATAACAAAAGAAAAAAAAAATAAAAATGTTTGTTTGGAGTTTGACTGAGAGTTTATGAGAGTGACAAAGTCAAGTTTCAGACAGGCTGTACGTGGGACAACACAGCGGCGAGTGGCGATCTGAGACCAGAAGGTGGAGGGAAGCCGCGCCGTCTTCGGCTCCCAGACGGCTGTCGGTAGAGCCGAGAAGACGGCTTAAAGGAAAAACGTGGGAAGCCGGGATGTGGGTGTCGGTGTGGGACTAGAAGCCAAGCCACGCCGTGAAGCCACGAGTGTTTTCCAAGCAGAACCAAAAGCCCAGTCTCGTTGTCGGGTAGCGTGAGGCGCGTGAATGGCAGTGCTTTTGGGGTTACCGTACCAACAGGTTTCATTGAAGGGACAGCTTGCCACATGAAAAATTGTCCTTAAAATCTTTTGCAAGGTGAATCAATGAATGGACGGATTTGCCCCTTTCCCTACCGTCGGTGGAGGGTGAAATGGACCATCTGATTTAATTTAGGGCATTTATTATTATCTGCAAATCTTTATTTAGTGGCCCACTATTTGTACTATGTTCTTTCCAGTACATCTACTCTTTGTCCTTATGTAGGACATTACCCTAAAATATCTTTATTTTCATAGTGAATAATTCTCAAAGATTACAAAAAACACCCTGCTTACATTGCACATGATTCATACCAAAAGCTACACCTACCCTTTCCTTAATAATTTATTTCAATAAGGTGATCAAGATGGGCCAAAACATACGAGTTAAATAGTTAATCAATAATCAGAAACCATCTTAATAATTAAACAGGTTATGATCGAAATGTTTTTTGTATATGAAGAACCGAGCTTTGCGAGTTGTGAGTTGACCGACAACCTAATGTTTTTTTTCTTCCTCATTTTAGAAAAAGAGAAATAATGAGAAGGAAAATTAAGAATAATAAATAGCATAAAATTTGGGTTGTTTCATTATGTTAATTTTATTTATCACTGGAGCAGTCAAATGGCTGGTTAACACCATTGAAAAAAGTATAAAGACTAGTCACCAAAAAAATAAAGTTTATTATGTTCTGTATGCGTGTAAAAGCTTAACATTTTAAAGGTATTATAATCCTATTTATACAGGAAATAAGAGGCTACAAATAGGTAACCATAATCTACCATAAATGCATTTGATTTACTTTCTTTATGGCTCCCGGATTTTCCTCCGAACCTTTCTTTTCTTCCTCAATGAAATCCTTTCCAAATCTCTTTCAAATATGGAATGTGTTCTAACCCTCGCCCTAGTCGACCTTGGAGTCGGCTTATTCTTCCATTAGCGGCTAGCCCCTCCAGTTACCCCTGCCATACTACTAGGTGTGACTCCTCCCTCCACTTGATTTTATTCTCAACTCTTACACGAGTCTGTCTTCTTGGTACTATGCTCAAGTTTAGGCCCTCACTCACTCAGCCACTTGGCTGACTATCTGCACCTTTTGTTCGACCTCGACTGACTATCTCGGTCTTCTTACTGACTGCCTATGGGTTCTACGCAACCTCCCAACAAGCTGCATGAACGTCTCAATTGGCTGCCAGGCTAATTAGACTTCTCAAACGGCTATCCGTTTGCCTATCTTACTCAAGCATCCTTCTTTCTGACAGGTTAGTCTCATCGTTCTGCTTGCCTAAAGAGTCATCAGCGCTCCCTCCAGCTGTCAGTCGGCCAACTAATGCCTTCTTGTCCAACTGGTCAACGCTCGTTTGACTTGTCGTACCTCTTCTGCACTCAGTCCGGCCACCAACTCCGTCCATCTCTTTTATATGCCTGATTGGGTGTACCCTTATCCCATCACATTAAAATTAGGAGTCTTGTATAATAATTTAATTTTGATCTTCATAATTTTTGTTTTAAGATGCAATCTAAATGTAATAAAGTAAAATGAGAAAGACAAAAACAATAATACAAGGACAAGAACATAGGTGAAGAGAGATTTTTTTTAAAAAAATATTTAGATTTCGCTATAATGACACATAGAGATCCCTATTTATAAAGGTGAGAAGTGCAATTCAAAAAGATTTTTGAAAGATAAATATAGAAGTGTATTGTATCTAAAAAAATCTCTATAAATGAGGTAATTGAGTTCAAATCCATATGGACTTCAAGTTATTGGATTTTATGACAAAAATAAAAATGTAATAAATTTTTTCCAAATATATATAATACATAAAAATTTAACAAAGAAAAAGATATAATTCAAAATTTAATTTAAAAGTGACATTTTTTGTGCATATTTAAATACAAAACTATTCACCAAAATTCCGATGTCAATTCCTTATAAATTTTTACTTTCAAATACAATTCACCAAAAACCAAAGGTCCTTGATAAAATTTTGTATCAGTTTATAATAAATGTTAATACCTAATATTCATTACTTAATTATGAATTAATAAAATATAAGTATAAATTAATTAAATAAAATCACGATGTTGGTGCTTGTGGAATTATGCCCCTTTATTTATTCCATCTCTACCGCTACCCAAAAGGCATCTTGTTCTCATTAGCATAAAGGAAGAAATAAGATTGCATAGTATACAATATATATATCAGGGGATATTCTATATAATGGAAAAGAGATGAGGAATGAGGATAGAGAATTGCTATATCAAGACCACATTAGGTGACCAAGATATATGCTGGATTTGTAATCTCTAAATAGGCTTTAGTGGGTCTTAGGGTATCTAATAACTATTAGTTTTATGCGTTTTCGTATGACAATTTCACACGTTTTAAGTGTATTGTATTTTTTATACATCATTTCTAGAAGTGTTAACGTGAGTTGATACTCGTGGACGGACCCTAACAGATTCATAGTAGTGCGGGTTAGATTAAAAATTCTTAGTGTTATATCAGCCCTAATATAACAAATCCTAATATGTTAGTGTGATATGATAATATTCATTATTGAACCATACTTTCATGTGATGATATATCTTTACGGTAGGAAGAATCGTAAAATTTTTAATAGATTCTAACGTGTTAGCTTAGTATTATGTTGAGCACTTTCGTTATTGCATGAGAGTTCTCTTTCAAATTTTCAACCCAAGTTTATATAAATTTCAATCCACAAACATAAATTAAAATTCCCATTACCAAAAAAAAAAAAAAAGAAGAATATGTTAAGATAGGAATTTTTCTTGGACTGGGAATTATTATATTTTGCATAGTCACAATTGAGATAAATCCGTCCTCTGAGAGGGACTTCTCCAGAATCCGGCACCGGAAAACTTGTTCCACATTTCCCTTTCCAACTCCACCGCATCTTCGTCCGGCGGCTCCACGGCGGCGTCGTCCACGGTATGGCGGTGCATGCGCATCAGCGAATCATCCCAGACCGGAAAACCCCCATTCTTCGCCAGCCTGCGCCGGCGCTTCCTCAGAGCCTTCCGGCACAGCTCCGACGGGACCTTGTAAACGGCCTGGACCAGAATCTCCACCACAACGCAGGGGATGCAGCACCACACCGCCGCGCACTCCGCCGTCGTCCCTCCGACCACCTCCGCCACCCGCTCCCTTCTCCGGCGCCGCCGCCCGCACGAATAGTCGTCCTGCTCCGCCAGCAACGGCCGCCCCCGCTGCTTCTCCATCGGTCTTTTATTGAGGCGGCGCTAAAATTGAGCGTCGATTACGGCAATACGGCGATCATGGAAATTAATCTCGATTGTTTAATTAATACGGAGGATACATTTTTTTTTTTTTGGTTTAATCTAAAATAAATTTGGAACGATAGGATAGATGTTCGATCCAACAACGAAAGGAGGATCGAATTGAAAGCAAATGTTTTGTTTATGATAAATGGGAAATGATAGAAATTGGGGCGGCGGCCGGCGATAAGGAGGAGGAAATGGTCATCCTCTCTGGCCGTGGAAGAGAAGCACGGCAAATATTTTGAGTCACAAAGCTAAGCTTATAATGGACAAAACTCCGAAAGAGTAGGAGACACTCCAATATATATCATCCATGTTTTTTTTTTTTTTTTTTGAGAAAATTTAATTTTTAATTCTAAGTTATATGATAATTGTAGAATTTACGCATAAGCATCGGTTATGCTCACTTTCTGTTAGTAAGTTATTATTGGTGTACACTTTTCGTCCATTAGTTATACTAAAATTGTAAATTCCGTCTAAAACATTAGTAAATGGACGAAAAATGCAACGTCAATGATAACTTATGAACGTAAAGTGAGTATGACCCACATTTATAGACGAATTTTACAATTATCTTATAATTTAAAGATGAAAAATGTAATTTTTTTTCCTTCTGATCTCCTTATATGTATGCCTTTCGACCACTTCGATGACATGATAATTACTCATTAATGTTCACTACTTATGATATTAAGATTGTTCAATAGTCACGACATATAATTGTTGTTAACTTGATTACGTTGCCAAGACTTTATAACATGCGGGCAACGGTCTCTTTTGCTTGCTTAGTCTCAGACTCATGTCAAGTTGAGGATTAAATACGTTACCCATGCTTCATTTTGGGTCATGACGTACAGAAGCCTAAAGTTCTTATTTTTTGCGTCAAATAATTATCACTAGCCAAACACCTTGTACTTAGATGACATGTAGTGACTCTCCTATATAGAAGGTCATGAGATCTTTCGTCAAGTTGATCTTTCTTTTCCATTGACCATAATGAGTATTTTTCTTTAACTTTATTTTTCTTGAATACCCAAATACAAGGAAAATCTAGAAAATGACTTCCGTAAGTCATTTGAATACCCACCTTAAACCTAAATGTTTATAAATTGACTGTTTGACATGTAATAATGATAATGGTATAATTTTAAGAGATCGTGACCAATCTAATCAACTTTTTCCTCTTTTAAATCAATAATTTACACTTACCTATACCAACCCATGATTTCTTATCTTTTGATCCTAACATCGTCTATCCTAGCTTTAAACGTTACTTCCACATAATTTCCTCAACTTTGACTTATCATCACTCCACTACTCTCATCAACAACCAAATCACAACGTTAAATCATGCACCCATCTTTAATGAATTAAGAATGACCTAGACAACTATTGTGAGATGTTTACCATTGACCTACACCCAAACCATACATTCTAATCTTTTGCCAACTAAGGTTACAAAACGAATTTTACTCAAAGCGTACCCGTAAGTAGCAGTTATGCGTCTTCTTGTAAATCAAATAATTAAGAATGACAACCTCTCAAATTGATGAGGACTCCTTGTGCGCAGTAAGCAAAAATTTAGCCTCTGTGTTCAGCTCAATTGTCATGATTTATATCCTCGCACATGCTTTGTCTGGTCGGGACATGGGACCCTCGGGAAGAAAATTATTAAGAATGATCTATCAATTCTTAGCTAAGTTATTCATGTCGTTACAAAAACGAATAACCAACACCCAAACACATGTCTCATTCCCAAACTTGTACGCTTCACCAAACAATGCAACAAACTCCAGCTCTCCATTTTTGACAGGTTTAAAATATCCACAATTCTTCCTCTCCCCCTTTTGCCCTTCACCATCATTACTAGATGCAGTAATCCGAGGACATTAACGACATTTCGCAAGAAAAGAAACGAGAGGAGCGTAGACATGCATTGACTATATATATATATATATGTATAAATACATGAGCAAATAGCAGATTCTGATATGCCAGATGCATTCTTAGTAATGGCATTTGGCAAATTCTAAAGAGAAAACGCAAAAAAATAAAAAATAAAAGTAGGGTTTCTTGAATCTTCTGTCGGGTCATCAGACAAAAGTATTCGATCTCCCGTTTGTTTCACGAGATTCCTCGGTTTCTCCGAATGCATCTTCTCTCTTTGTTCTACTTCATCTTTAACGCTTCTTTTAAACCAGCCATTATCCTTTGATCTTTCTTGAAAGAAGCATAAAAACAAAGAACAAAAAACAATGGAGAATTCTTTGAGCGCAGGTTGCATGGCGGTTTTTGCAGTGTCGGGAAGCGTCGTTCTTCTTGCCCTCAAAGTCCACAAACACCTCATGTCTGATTTCATGAGGAAGATCGAATTCGAATTCGGTAATTTCATTGTTTTCCTTTTATATATATCTTTGCGTTGTCACTAACCCACAGTTGATCTCTTCTGGAGACGACGTGGGGTCATATCAAACTTAAGATTGTTGTTTGGAGCCCATCAACCTCTTTTGGAGGTGATGTGGGGTGACCCGCAGTTGATCTCTTGTGGAAATGATGTGGAATCATATCAAACTCGAGATGTGGTGTTTGAAGCCCATCAACCTCTTGTGGAGGTGATGTGGGGTCGTTGAGATGTGCTGTTTGGAGCTCATCAACGCATATACTGTATATATAAACATAAATGTGCAGTCCAACTATCATTTTGAACTGTTAGTTGAGACGGAACAGATCCTTCAATTATGTTGGTTGATCTTGTAGGGTTGGAGAAAGGGCAGGGGAAGAAGAAGGTGAGGTTTGCAGATGAAGTGGGGGAGCTGCCATCGGAAAACAATTCCGTCGCCGGAGATCAGCACCACCACCACCATAACCACAAGAAGTACGTGGTGGTGTCGCCGTCGGTCGGCCGCCGGACACGAGGGGTTGACGATGAGAGGTTCGAGTCAATGCCTGAAAATTGGCAAGCTCTTTATAAAGGGATTATACAATCCAGGGGACTCAAAGGGCACATGTGACTTTTCACTCTCATCCAATGGTGGCTGTAGGTGCTTAATTGACTAATGACTGGTCTTTCTAGTCTAATTTAATTTAATTATGACTCTAGTTTAAGGGTCAATTTTGGTACATCTACTAGTCATCTACATTTTAGTATATGGTATAGTTGCGGGTGATCGAGTTACACTCCCCTTGTATAATGTATTATTATATGTACAAAACATAATCTTTTTAAGTTCTTAATTTTGTGTGAAAAAAATACTATTGCACGAAACTCTAAAAAGAAAATTCATATCTTTTGGAGTTATATAAATAAACTAGTACTGCATTTTTTCATTATTTTTAGTGACGAGAAAAATTCACAGTCATTACTCGAATGTGTGTACTAGGTAAAATTCACCTTTGTGACCCTAGTCAGTAAAGAATCACAAAGAAGTAAATTAGTCTAGGCTGTTCAGTTCATAATTGACACCTCCAAACCCAGAAGGCTAATAAGCCTCTTTCAGTGAGAGTCAAACTTAGAACTTTATGATTACCATTTACCAAGCTAATAGTCTAGCTAACTTGGCTGAAGTTGCTCCCATAGTATCTATTTTTCTATGAGTTAGTCTTGTTAGATGTAAATATTTTTTAATGAAAATATAATACTTATAGTCATGGATTTCGATTGTATTTCTATATACAAAATTTATTTATCTAGGAAAATAAAAAAGAAAAAAAGAACAGTTAAGATTCCGTCTTATTCTGAGGGAGGAAATACAAGAAAAGTGATACTCCGTATTTGAGATGAGATTACAGTCTAGAAGAAGCAGGTTGAACTGTCCTCCTTTGCTGCTGCAGCTCCATCCAGCCATGTCTGGTGCACATACATGCTTTTGAGACCTTGTGCAACACTCACATCCTGGAGACACATGAATCAAAATAATGCAAATTCTCGAAATAAAATAAGATGCAATAATGTTTTGTTAGGATCTGTCAAGTGTTACGGTTTAAAGACGCTACCTTTGAACTTAGTAGAACAGTGGTCAAGCGACATTGTTGTTCTTCACCTACAAGAATCGTATTGCATCAGAAATCAGATGTGGAAAACGAAAAGCAAAATACCATCTTGTATGTTAGGCAAAGAAAACGTACCAGAGAGCTCCCACCTCTTGAACCTCACTAACCACGAGTCTGAACCAACCTGCACAGGTATAACTTGATCCACCCAAATGCGGAACTGTTTCCCTTGCTTGTCTCCATAACACGTTCTTAATGAACTTATACAGTCCTGAAGAGATTTCTCAACGCCTGATGGGTGGATAAAAGCGCCAGATGGACACTGCAACACTTAACAATCAGATTATCTAAATAATAGCGGAATTCTAAGTAAATGAAGTCGTCAATTGAACAAATGAATTAGCATAGATGATGAAGTTCAGACAGTAGATAGAGGTTAAAGAACGTACACAGAAATCTTTCATCTTTGCCAGGTTAGCCTCCGAGTTCTCAATTTCTCCGCGCCTCCATTTCTCAAAAAACAAAAATAATTTCACGACTTCATAAGCAGGATCAACGCTCTCCTTAGAATCTAGCAAGTCTGTGACATCTCTCGGAGACGTACTAGGACCAAGGTTGAAATGGCCAATGGCTTGGATGATGCCTGCTGCACATCTCTCTGTTGCGTGAATTATTTTCGGATTGCCTTTGGCATTTGCAGCATGCCATTGTAACAATTCCTCCTGAGCATTAGCAACCTGCCAATGAAAAACCATGAACTTTATAGTCAAATTACAGTTTAAAGGAGGGCAACCCCAGCCAAACTAGTCAGGCTGTTGACTTGGTAATCACAAGGTTACAAGTTCGACTCCTAGCAGGAGTGGCCTATTGGCCTTCTTGGTTTAAGCCGGTCAGCTATGGGCAACCACCCAGTGCACACCCTAGGTAAAAGAATAGTCATGATTGCGCATAGTATAATTAAAGACAAAACCACATAGTGCTATGAAGAGAAGGAGAAACACCCACCATCACACCATGAACATCTGGAATGCTAAACAATTCAGCATCATTTCCAGAATCACCACAGGCAAGGGTGTTTACAGGCAATTTATCCTCACTTTTCAATTTCTTGAGCAAATATGCAAGAGCCTGACCTTTGCCGGCACCTTGTGGCAAAATATCCAAGTCCATCCCCCCACTATAAATTATTTTGACATCCAGCTGATGATCATAAAGCAGTGATATACATTAGAACAGTAAATAAGAGTAGCTTCTGATAATGACATAGACATAGAAAGGTTTTGCATTTGATGCAGCAAGAATAAAAAGAAACATACTAATCACATCAGTATATGATCACAATGCTGTGAAACTCAACAAAAGAACCGAAGTAAAAGCTTATCGTACCCCACGTTCAGCTAAACGAGTAGAAAGAGCTTTTGTTACTTCTTCAGCCTTGTCCTTCTGGACATAAAAGCTAACCTTGTGTGGACGTTGCTCAGTTTCTGACTGCAGCCAAACAAAAAGACCAGTTCCATAAAATAAATCAAACGCCAAGGAATCCATGTTTTAGTTTATGTTAAATATCTCATTTTCCAAATCACTTTTGAGTTTGGCCAAACAAAATAACAAGTTGACCATGGCTTGTTTAACTAGAGAAATGAATAATCAAATGTCAACATATTACTGTACCTGGAGTTTCAATTCAGAGAATTTGCTAGTCTCCTCGGTTACTATGTTTCGGTTCCATTTATGGTTCAAACATTCTTCCCAACCATTGTCTGGCACCATTGCGTTACCATATGTTATTTCAGTACCCACAGACATAATGGTAATGTCGGGGGTTAGCATCGGCTTTTCTTTCCTCAACTCTTTGTAAAGTGTAGGTGATCTCCCAGTTGAGAACACCAGCAAAGAGTTATTGCGGTAATTGGCTTCCCACAAGGCATTAAACCTGAGCAGAGAAAGGTTCTCGGGATCATGATGATCAACCTGCAAAGCATAATAACAATTATGTTACGAAGCACCATGCTGAGAATAGGAAACATGTAAAACAAAACAAAACAAAACAAAGAAAAGAATAAAGCACCCACCATTGTGTGATCAAGATCAGAAACTATCATGAGACGAGCAGCACTGGTTAGGCGATCCATGGTTTCTGTAATGTTATTTTCACTCTGCAAAAAAGGTAAAAATGCCAATTGCTTAAGATATTACAGCCAATGATCTGTTGAATCAGTTTATCTGAAACTATTCGAATTTTGTACCAACAAGTACAAGTAATCAACTACGACTGGGCAGAACAGAGCAATTAAGTTTAGATTCATTTTCAGAGTTCAGAATAGGAACCAAAATGGATCTGCAATATAACTTAGACTAATAGCACAAAACCATCAGCTACGGAGCAACAAGGAGTATATGAAATGATAAGATTAGTCTAAAACAACAAACGCGAACTAATGTTTCCCTTCTTAGACAAACTCACCACCTTATTGGGAGAAGGAGAAGCAAACACAAACCTTTGCAAAAGCTAACAGTTCATGAAATTCCTAAAATTACTAATTCATGAAATAATATCAGTACGATTCCTTCGCTTTTCATCTCAAGTCCTAAGTGTGTTTCTTCATCCTGTGATGTTTCCTGTGGTTTTTTTTTGTTAACATATGTTATCAGAAATCCAAAATTTATTACCAAAGTTATAAAAATAGTCAGGGAACTTGTCAGGTTACTGCAATAACTTACCAAGAAATTTAGCATTTCAACAAGAATCAAGAGTGCAGAATAAAAGAAATCGCAATTTCACAAAAATCTAAACACCCAAACACTCAATTCAACTAGAATCAAACAACGAACATCAAATCTAGATCCGATCGGTCGAGTTCAAATACTGCAATCTCACTATACACTAGACACAGACTTCAAAAAATAAAAATCCCAACTTTAACGATCATCACTTAGAGAATTGCCAAAAGAATCCCCCAAATGCTTCTTGAACACATAAAGCAAACACGGGAATCGATTGTAAAGACAGAGCGAGCGTTTAACCTGTAAAGAGAGTGAAATGGAGTGACGATGAGGTGCGTGAGCAGCGCAGCGAAAGAAGAAAGGTGGCGGAGGATTAGCGGCGAATTTAGGTAGCGTAAGAGATTGCATAGACAAATCGGAGAGAGAAAGAGATAGTTGCTATGTGGATCCAAATTCTTTGGCGCTTCTTTTGTATGGTGCGAGCCGCTCACCACCCATCACCCTGCCGGAATCGGTTAAAACTCATAAAGCTGCTTCTTTCCTATCGAATATCCTCATATCAATTAGAATAAACAATTTTAGCCCGGAAAAAGAGATTGTGAATTGGGTGAAACACGATTATTGTTTAAATTTGTTGGTTATTATACAAGAACATGGTTTATAACGTGTACATTCTAAATTTTAACTTCGTTTTAAGGGGAGTGATTAAATCAAATTCAATCAAGTTGGTTGGGTTGTTAACAATCACAAGATTACACGTTTAACTCTAGGTGAAAGCAATCAATTGGTCTTCTTAATTTGAACTGACACACTTTACCTAATACGCATACTTGAATAGTTTGATTCTCAATGTAAAAAATTAGTTGAAATAGTTATACCATGGACTTATATCCATCTTGCAAGGTAGAACCGTGTCCATTTACGTACTGAATGTTCACAATTTACATATTAAATGTTCACAATTTAAATTGTGAATATTCAGTACGTAAATTGTGAACATTCATTATATAAATTGTAAACATTTAACATATAAATTATGTATTTTAGACTTAAGTCCACGTTACAAGATGGACTCAGATCACGGAATAATTTGACAATTAGTTGGGCAGGGGCCAAGTTAGTTGTTAAATGCATAATTATACCAGAAATTGGGCTACTACTTTTGTAGTGCAGGCCGGGCCGGGCGAACCTAAAGACTAAAGAGTTAGGCCAGGCCTAACTGCCCAACTGGAAAGGCAATAAAATAACGAAATTTGTTATAATTTTTATTTCGACAAAAAAAGGAATTTGTCTCATCTTTCACAGCTAACAAGGAATAATCGCCCAAGAATCATCATGCTAATCCACTTCACCTCCGACCACTACGAGAAGGCACCACCCAACCCACTGCACCGCCCTCAACTCAGCAGCACAGATGTTATGAGAATTCAAGAATCCATTTCCCAGTACTGTTCTTTGGCGCCTGCAAATCAAAGCCTTCGAAAAGATTAAGGAAAAATTATCCCTTTCCGAATATTTTGCAGTTCAGAAGGCGTAGCTCTCTGGGTGCCTGCAAAGCGAAATCTTGGAAAAGATTAAGAAAAAAGTTTATCCCTTTGCAATCCAAGCTCGGAATGGGTACTTTGAGCTTTGGGTTTAGCAGTGTTCGTCTTTTTTCTGACTCCAAGGTTGCAGCTTTGGGTAGTTATAATTATAATTATAAACCTCGATATCAGAAAGATAAAAAATTTTGCTTGGACGCATTGAGAATTGAGCACTGTGCAAAGCAAAGAAAAAGAGGTGTTTTTTCTGAGCTGAAATCGGTGGCTAGTGCAGATAGAGTAGTGGAGAGTGATGGGGATATTGGTGTAGCAGTAGAAGAGGGTGAGAGCTATGATGCCATTGTTATAGGATCAGGAATTGGCGGTTTGGTGGCGGCGACGCAATTGGCTGTGAAAGGAGCCAAGGTTTTGGTATTGGAGAAGTATGTGATTCCAGGTGGGAGCTCTGGGTATTACCAGAGAGATGGTTACACATTTGATGTTGGATCATCTGTGATGTTTGGATTCAGTGATAAGGTTAGTTGATTCCAATCATCTCTTTTTCCTTTGTGATTGTTTAGAAATCCTAATAAATGGTTATTGCTTATGTCTCATATGTACTGAGGATGATAAGTGACTGGATTGGACAAGGATATTTTTGTAATTTTGTATATGTACATGTTTAGGATTGCATATAAATATGTTGCTGGTAATTTGGATGTTTTGGTTCTTGTTCTTGTTAGTCTCAACAATGGTGTTTGATAGTTCTCAGTGGTTTAAATGGAAACTTAACCATTGCTTCAAAGTTTCGATGTGAATGTGGATTATATAATCTATAATCTCAAAAATTTGTTTAAGCCTACCAACGGGAAAAGATAACACACAAAGCAGATAGGAGAAGAAATAGTCTATTATGTTACTCTTAATATTATAGGGAGGATGGATTTATTATTCTCAGTTGAACTGTTATCTCCTTTATAAACTACTATCAATAAAGTGATGGATGCTAGTAGTAGTTGATGATAGAAATGCAAGCCTTAGAATGATGCAGCGTTCTCTAGTCCATGATCTTGTTTGTCATGCTTTGTTGATTATACAGTTATGTTTCATATCTTATCTTTGTAGGGAAATCTAAATTTGATTACTCAAGCATTGGCAGCCGTAGGATGTAAGATAGAGGTGCTACCTGATCCAACTACTGTTCATTTCCACCTGCCCGATGATCTTTCAGTCCAAGTACACAGAGAATATAGTGACTTCGTTGCAGAGCTCGTGAATAAATTTCCACATGAAAAGGAAGGAATTCTCAAGTTCTATGGTGAATGCTGGAAGGTTTGTTTTAATTAAGGTGATTGCAGCGATCTCTCGAGTATTAAATTTATTCAGTTTTGACTGACATTGATATGTTTAATGTGTTGGGCAGATCTTCAATGCCTTGAATTCCTTGGAATTGAAATCGTTGGAGGAACCAATTTACCTTTTCGGACAGTTTTTTAAAAAGCCCCTCGAGTGCTTGACTCTTGGTAATTATTTACGAACTGATTTTTACTGTTGCAGTTTTTTTTAATGATCACAATCCCTTTATTTCCTTTCTTTTGGAATTTCTTAAATATCCTAAATCACAACCGTTTTTTTTTTGTCATGTTCCTTTTTGCTCATTACAGCTTATTATTTGCCCCAGAATGCTGGCGACATTGCTAGGATGTTCATAAAAGACGCCCAGTTGCTGTCCTTTATAGATGCAGAGGTTAGCGGTTTTGCTAACTAATTATTTATTTGAGCTTTAAATTTCACACTTGCACACTAACTGATTTCTTGAAAAATTTATTCTTCTTGTTCTTCAGTGCTTCATTGTCAGCACCGTGAATGCTTTACAAACACCAATGATCAATGCAAGCATGGTAACTAATTTTCTGTTAACTTTCCACCTACCTGTGTATTTATACTTTTCCCATTTTCTCATAGAGTTTTCTGCTGTAGGTGCTATGTGACCGACATTTTGGTGGAATCAACTATCCCGTTGGTGGAGTAGGACAAATTGCTAAGTCCTTAGCGCAGGGCTTGGTTAATCAGGGTAGTAAAATGCTATACAGGGCAAATGTAACCAATATTATCATTGACAGTGGCAAAGCTGTAAGATTGACTACATTTTTGGTCCTAAATAGCTACTTTCAGACTCTTATTATTGTTATTAGACGCAAAATTAATATGCTCGTCTTCATTCCAAATTTTACGTGTAGGTGGGAGTGAAGCTGTCGGATGGGAGGAAGTTTTATGCTAAAACCATAATATCAAATGCTACCAGATGGGATACTTTTGGTTAGTTCTCCTCGAAGCTTTGAGAATTCTATACTGTTAAATTGGGAAGAAAATTGAATGATTCTTATTCGCATACTCAGGCTCTCTAATTCTATCCATCTAATCTCCTAATTCTAATCAAAGTATCAAACAAATCAATTATAATCAATCAAAGAAAAAAGGGGTTCGGAACAAATTACACCAAATTAGTCCTATTCTTGACATGCACCATGTTAATTTTCCAATAAAGCGTTTTAATTATATATCCTTGTGAATTCTAGGGAAACTTTTGAAGGCTGAGAATCTGCCAAAGGAAGAAGAAAATTTCCAGAAGGCATATGTTAAAGCACCGTCTTTTCTTTCTATTCACTTGGGGGTTAAGGCCGAGGTCCTACCACCAGACACAGATTGCCACCATTTTATCCTTGAGGTACTACGACAATTCAGCTCGAGATTAGGATATTTAATTCTCTTTCTTTTGTTTGGTTCATTTTCTATGTTCTGTGGATTCTACAGGATGATTGGGCGAATTTAGAAAAGCCTTATGGAAGTATATTTTTGAGTATTCCAACTGTTCTTGATTCATCGTTGGCACCAGAAGGACGTCATATTCTTCATATATTTACAACTTCAAGCATAGAGGACTGGGAGGTAGTTTTACTTTATATAATTGAATCCAATACCGCAATCAAGTTTTGTTTGTCTTTTCTTTCCAATAACCGCAAGGAGTTCTTTACTCATTAGGGACTCTCACTAAAAGACTACAATGCAAAGAAGGAGCTTGTGGCTGACGGAATAATAAGCAGACTTGAAAAGACACTATTTCCAGGTCTCAAATCTTCGATTGTTTTTAAGGAGGTATGATTCATGATTTTATGCTTTGAAACAGTTTCTCAATTCTATGAGATAATTACACCCTAAATCATGACTTCCATTTGCATGATATAGAAGAAGAGAAATCAAAAATAAATTCCAAATCCATTTCATACTTTGTTTCAGCACTTCATACATTTTATGACATTAACTTTATTAAGAAAGGAAAAAGAAAAATGCCAAACCTATTAATTTCTTGTTCCCATTTTTACCCAAAAGCAGAGGGTAGTCAGACCTATTCAAACTTTCTTTTATGGTTTCTGTCACTCCTGTCAAATAGGTTTAAACTTCAAACGTTTGTCAATCTAATGTGCCCTGTATGTGTCACAGGTGGGGTCACCTAAGACACACAGACGATACCTTGCTCGCGACAGTGGAACATATGGACCAATGCCGCGCAGGACTCCAAAGGGTTTATTGGGAATGCCGTTTAACACAACTGTAAGTTACTCCTTTAATGTTTAGGCGCTTTTGTATACTGGAACACCAAAGGTTATCTCCTTGTACACTGAATGAACTGATTTGTCTGTTTCTGAGCTTCCAGGCTATAAATGGACTGTATTGTGTTGGGGATAGTTGCTTTCCTGGTCAAGGTGTCATAGCGGTGGCCTTTTCCGGAGTAATGTGTGCTCATCGTGTTGCTGCTGATTTAGGTAAACATACTAGATAAACCAATTTCCAATTTCCTCGAGTAACTACTTTCATTTGACTGCAAATTTTTATTTTTTTTAATTGGCGTAGGAATTGAGAGGAAATCCCCTGTGCTGGACAGTGCTCTTCTTCGGCTACTTGGTTGGCTAAGAACATTAGCTTGATACATCTGTATGAGTAAAAGAAACATTAAGCACGTGTATTTAGTTTCTGCAACAAATTTTACTACAGAAAGTTATCAGTCCCTTTTTTCTTGAAAGTGGCAATGAGATCCTTGAGATATGGAGTTTTAGGAAAACTACTGATGTCATCAATTAAACTTTTGCAATTTTTGTCTGCAATTAGCGGATACTTTTAGTTTTTTTTTTTTTTTTTTTTTTTAAACCAAAAAAATTCCTCATTATCTGTAACCTATATATAATAATACAAATCAGTTTTTGTCATCCCAATGGTGTTTTAGCCCTGCAGCTCCTTGTCATGCAGTGTGCTTATAGAAAACAAACAAATATGAATTGGTATACAAGGATGAATCATGAATGCAAGCGTTGATTATCGGGTGAGTTTCACTGATTTCGATGTTTAATCAAAATTTATGTGTACTTTGTAAGGAAGTACTTGGTTCCGAGTTAATTTTTCATCGTTTTCATCTCTTGATGTTTTGATGTAGAGAGGACTGACCGTATGTTTTCGACTTTTTTGTTATAATTTATCATGAACTTTATCTTCCCTTCTTCTGGTTATAGCCTTCCTTAGCTGCATGCAAAGTGTTCCAGTGAGTCGAGTGATGATAATATGATATGTTGTCAAACAAATAATAATAACAGCATGAATTTGGTAGTTGACTAGTTGCTGTCAACATTTTTCGCCTGAGTTAATACAATAACATGCAAAGTTATCTTTAACACTACTTTTAAACTGTATTCAAACTTCATTCATCTTCCTAAAAGTTCCAAAAACTTGTGCTAGGTTCCCATTCTTTCCCTTGTTGAATCTCAGACAGGTGATCAGATTCCTTGTTTGTCATTGGAAGCAGCACATCTCTGGCTCGTGTTTTTTCTTCAAAAACTAAAGTCCGAATTGTCTAAGCTCGAGATTGGAGCTTCATTCTTCTCAAAGATATGTATGCCAGGAGTCTATAGCCGACGACCATGGCTGCCAGGGCACTTACTTCTTTGACGCCGCTGTCTATTTTGACTCCATTAACTGAATTTGTTATTTGTTCGTATTGCACTTTCAGGAGGAGCTTGAACGTGTGATAGTTGAAGGAGAGATATCGCAGCCAGGCTATGAACGCAGGTACTGTCTGCAGAATACCGAAAATCATCCAATTATTAGTCATCTGTTTCAGCCTTTCAGGTATCTCATCTGCTTTAGATACTCTTTTTCTCCATATTAATGAAAATGTTCAGTAACTGTGTGTTCAATTTCTGAGCTATGTTAGCGTTTTTACCTGTATAAAATATCCACCGGCCAACATGAATGTCATCACTGTAACTGAGGCAAGAGTCGTTGCCCTCTTCAGATCCATTAGTGTGGCCCCGATAGCTAGCCCTAGTCCCTGCAAGAACGTAGAGAGTTTAGGAATTGGTTGCGTTTTTGAATATCGATCTTAAGTGATAGAACCTAGCTCAAAGACTCACTATGAATTAATAAGGCGTAGTTGAGTAGAATTACTTCTTTTATTTGCAGAAGAAGCATACCTGAGCTGCTACAATACAGAGGAAAACGGTAAGCATGGTTAGGAAGAAGGAAGCAGCGTCGTGTTTCAAGCCTGCCATGAAATATACGACTAGAATAAAGAGTACGGGCAGAAATAGGTCGAGCGGTAGATCGCTGGTGGTCCTAGCCACGAAATATGCGCTTAATTGGTACATATCAGCTGCCCGCTCCTTGCTGAGCATAGCCCTTTCTTGCGGGAATGTGAATATCGCTGTGAAGACCGGAAAAAATCCCCAAAAGACAGCAATGAAGAAGAGCAGCCCCGCCTGCAAAGATTGTTCTGGCTGAGAATAATCCAATAATCCAATCTTTACGTTACAGAGCTTGATACAGCCATACCTGATCTTGTAGCTCAGATGGTTTATCACCTCCGGATTTCCACCAGAGCATACCCAATATAAGTGCTGTTGCGATAACTTGAGTGATTCTCAACCAGCTAAAGTAATCATGTCTCCGTTCTTTAAGTCCTCGCCAAAACAATATGGAATATTGCTCGCACCAGCTCGCACCCCATTCTCGCTTTATGGAACTTACTTTCAACTTCAGTTCTTCGTCAATCGGTAGAGGAGCAAGAAGCTTCTTCTTTTCGCTTTCAGCAACTTGAGTCTCGTAAGATTCCACCAGATACTGTGAATTAGAAGAGAAGCTGTCAGGTAATTCAACTTGGCTTTATAATTTCTGAAATTCTGCTTAAATCACCGTTTTCTGCTCTTTTTTGCCTTAACTACCTTGCATTTATCTTTTATGTGGCTAACGATCTTCTACTATAACGTAATTCACAGTTATGGTTCAACTATACTGTTTGAATATAATTATCTCGAGTTAGGGTCTGATAAAAAAGGACTGTTATTTCACCTCATGTACAACTGCTGGAGATGGCTTTCCATTTCGTGTTTCTCGCATGGAATTGCCCATTTGCACTTTGTCCTCCAGTTCTGAAGGAACAGACACATCGTTTATGTTTCCATTTGCCAGGTCTAGCAGGAATTCTGCGGGATTCATCGCAATCAGAGGAACACAACCTATAGACGAAAAATAATCCAATGCAGCAGACGCCTTCCCGAAGTAAAGCAGGCTTCCTTTGCCAAGAAGAATCAACTTGTCGAACTTGTGGAAGAGCCTGCTGGATGGCTGATGAATCGTGGTAATCACCGTTTTCCCTGCCTGTTTCATTGTTAAATAACATCAGCGAATTAAAAACGTGATTTTCTTTCTAGCTTTTCCTGCTAGCTTTTTCATATGATTTTCTATAGGAAACTAGGAAAGTACGAGTTGTTTATTCCTTCGGTTTTACCTCTGCTATATCCTGTAAAATCTCGACCATCCTTAGAGCAGTTGTAGAGTCTAATCCAGAAGTAGGTTCGTCTAGGAACAAAAGAGATGGATTGATTATTATCTCGTTACCAATGCACACACGCTTTCTTTCTCCACCTGAAACCCCCCGAACGAATGAGCCTCCAATCATGGTGTCCTGGCACCTGCAAACATCGTCCCTTTCAGATCACAAACAAGCTTAGATCACGGTTTTTTTTCGTTTTAGTCACACAATTACCTCTCGAGTCCCAGCTCATAGATGACATCCATGGCTCTATTCTCCTTCTCCTCCTTAGTCAGCGTCTTTGGCAGGCGAAGGCGAGCTGCATAGGTCAACGTCTCTTTCACGGTTAAATGAGGAAACAGAATGTCGTCTTGGGTCACAAACCCTATCCTGCAAATTCACGATTCACCCACGTTAGCCATGCATCTACAGACATTACCCAGATCGTTTTCTTGAAATTTTTTGCCATCGAGGATTTGTGCCCACTGTTACCTGCTCTTGAGAAACTTGTTATATGGTTGTTCATTGTAAGTAATGGACCCTCCTGTAGGCTCTCTTATCCTCCCTCCCAATAGGCTCAGAAGAGTTGTCTTTCCACTTCCAGAAGGTCCCATCAATGCCAGAACTTCCCCAGGGTCTACTGCACCACTAATCCCATTCAAAATGTCCTTTTCCTCTGTGGATGTCACACCTTTCAGAACAACCTTGTAGGAAACCTCAGTAAACTGCAGATTTTAGTGAAAAGAACCAAACTTTATTATCCAAAGTCATCATAAACATGTTTATGTGGTAGCTAAATGTGGCTAAACACACAAGGAAATTATGCTAGGAGTTGCCCTTTGCTCTAAACCTAAATATTTTTTCATCCTTTTTTTTTTTTTTTTTTTTTTTTCAAGTTTTTGTCACTTTTGGCCCCTCGAGTTTTGTGACATAACTCGCAAATGACCAAAATTTATGGTCAAGAACTCCACTTTCTACCTGAGCATGCCAAGTGAATTGACATTTTTGCCCATAAACTTAAGCCACTTGCAAGTCATACGACAAAAACTGATGAGATTAGATTGATTTCTCACTAAAAGAACCAAAAGTGAAAAAAGTCAGAAGTGCACCAATAATGGGTATGATAAGATACTCGTAGAATTAACCAACAATAACTCTTTTTTTTTTTTGAGAGAGAGAGAGAAACCCACAGTAATAATTATTCGAGGATGTTTACTGGATAAAACTCAGCTCCTGTGTAATAGCTCACTTACAAACCACACAGGAGAGGTAAACCAGAATATCAGATAAAGGAATAGTCTTGTACATAAATACCATATGAGATGAGATCCTGTACAAGACTGAACCTGACAGAAACAATCATGCATAGCCATGTTCAAAGGGGTACACTGTACTGTTGAGTAGTAGTTGATGTCATGAACAAAAACCTCCATTATCATATCCTTGCCTGCCCAAATACATAGTACGTATCAAATCAATCCTTGTATGTATACACGTGTACAGTGTACGTGCCAGGTAAGCAGAGGGTGATGACACCGTGGCATGGCATTCCCGATGACACACACAAAAATAAACCATAATTTCAACACAGACATCCTGCGGCATCATTCATGCTCAGCATATACATACATGCATACATATATATATACACACAAATTTCACCTTGAGAAAGATTGGCATTGTGGGTTCTGAATGAATCCTCTTCTTGTCTGTTCCTGCTTCAAGATCTTCAGCTGCAAGTATATTTACACGTTTTTTTTTTATACTAAAGTCGAAAACAATAGTAATATGTAAGTATCATAAACAATTTAATATCTTACACACTTTAATTTAGCAATTGTTATACCATGGACCAGGGTTCATATTGCATTGTGAACCCTGATATAAAAATCATGTACCTACAATTAACGGTTTCTGTACATGTAAACAAATAACTTGATAATTGTTGATACATAATATGATAGTTCAACTACATGTACAACTAATTGTTGATAAGGTTATTTTTAGACTAGGGTCTACAATGCAAGGTAGACCATGGTACATGGTATAATTTACCTTAATATAGTACTCCGTATCAAATATAAAAAAGACAAGTTACTTTACTCGCCGTTAAAATTGGAGACAACCTTAATTTTGATGTGATTAATGAATAATGATTGAAATCTAACATACATTCTTGAAGGACAGCAATCAATACACTTTCATGGTACTAAAGTCAAACTTATGTCAGCTTTCATGACTAGCTAGGCTAATCTAGTCCTGGTTTCACGCTGGAATTCTACAAATGTACCGTGAGAGTCAAACGTTTATGAAAATATAAACTTGAATTTCAGAAGGGTCTTTATCGCTCTTGTTCTAAGAGATTGACGTTTGTAGAAATATAGTGATGAATGGGGAATTATTGGACAAGAAAAGTGGAATGAATTCCTTCAATAATTCACACTAGAATTATATGCTCCATATAATGGAGGCCTTTCACATCCATGATTTGCCTACCACACTTAGAAATTGAAGCTAAGTTCCACCAACTACTTGAACTATTGTAACCACAAAGAGAAAAGAGAATTATTTGTCAAGAAACTATTGGTGACAAGTGGCTAAAACAGTTACCAATGTTGTTGGGCTCACTGTTTTTCGAAAGTTTTTAGGTGTGTATTGACATAAAGTAACAATAATTCTCCTCGACGTAATTATGTATATCATAACGTATTATAGATAAGAAATCATTACCAATAGTATTTGTGCAATCATATATAGGATATATATAATGGTATTTGCAGATATGATCAACCTCGATCAATACTATATAAGTTTCCATAATTTATAAATGTTAATCATTTATCTAATTAAGAAAAGCTATCAATATAATATGCATATGATCATATTTTTAAATGTTTAAATAATACATATGAATCAATAATTGTTATTTAATGTTGTTTTGAATTGGTCAGCTATAGGTAATTTAAACTAGTTTATCTTTTTGTGGTCTTTTGCCAATTAGCTGTAGACCAAAGAGACTACTCATTTGAACCAAAAAAAAGAGAAGAAATAAATAAATAAATAAATAAATGGGGAACTTGGTGTGAAAAGGAAGGAAAGAGAGGTTCTTTCACTTTCTCTTCTGGTTGGGACATTAGAAAACAAAACATCATCGCTGCATATGAAGTCGAAAGTGGTCCCTCGCCCATTACTTCTCATGATAGTTTTGAAAAGCTTAACGATGACTGTTTTAAATTTGTTGAAATATACATTACATTACATTTACATGCATGCATGCCATCTTCGATCTGTCATTTTTGCCCTAAAAGTTTGCTTGCTTTAATTTTAGTTTATGTGATGCATGCATATATAGGCTATGTTTGGCAAACCTAACTCAAAAGGTAGCTGAAAGCTGAAAAGTAGCTGAAAATTGAAAAGCTATAAGCTCGAAGCTGAAATCTGAAGAGCTGTTATGCTTAAAAGTGTTTGGTAAAATTAGCTTTTTTGATAAGCTGATAAATGTAAAAAGACTAAAAAGGACATCTTCATACAATTTAAATAATTTTAAATTTAAATAGGTTTGTTTATATATTAAAATATAAAATAATGAAATCAATATATTTAAATAAAATATAAAGTAAGAACATATATTTGAAAATATATAAAGTAAAAAAGATATTTATAATTCATAAGATTAGTTCATACAAAAATTAATGTTCAAACATAAATATCAAATTGAAATAACAACCAAACATAATGAAAAAAAATGTCAAAATGGTTTTAATTGAGAGGGGTAAATGATGTCATTTATTTAAAATAATAAGGATAAAGATGGAAAAAAGTTAAAAAGCTACTAGCTTATTTTGAAAAGCTACCCCAAGTAGCGTTTCAAAATAAGCTCTTATTTTAAGCTACTAGCTTATTTTGAGAACATTACCAGACAGAGCTTATAGCTTATTAGTAGCTTAAAATAAGCTATAAGCTCCTAAATAAGCTCTGCCAAACAGAGTCATAAAGTTCAGCTAATTCCCCTCAATACATCCCTTATCCAATACTATTGACACATGCTGAACACAAAGACTAGACATTTGTTTATTGCACACTAGGAGCCCCACTTTGAGAGGTTGGTCTCACACTGCATGAGACTCGATCCTAATTTTTCTTTCCAAACTATACCCCTTTGACTAACTGACTTCAGACCAACTAAGTTGTTCATGCGGGCAGAGGGTTTATAATCTTAATTATATATCTCAAATGTAATTATTAGCAAATGCTAAGTGGTGTTGAGTTGAATGCATTTCAGCATCAACATGCCCTCAAGATGAGGGAAAGAGAATAAATACGGCAGTTGTCATCAGAAAGATGACACAAAGACCCTCAAAAATTGATATTTCCATATAATATCGACCGTAAACTCCCCCACTCCGGAGGACAATTGGGTCATTCTGGTTCTTTTGTTTCTTAAAGGAAATATACTGTTCGCGGTGGAGATGAAGCATGAAAGCTAGCAAGATGAAGACGAAAGTGCAGAGAAAAAGCAACTCAAAATATAGACAAGATAACCAACAATTTAGGGAATTTAATTAATATCTCGCGATTATTATTATAAATTATAATTATAAAGTTAATGAGCTTCGAAATATGAGCTTCTAACCATCAAATTCTGCTCGTGCTTAAGACTCGAGCAGAATCTGAATTAATAATTGGTGGAATAGAATACTAATTTTTTTTTTTAATTATTATTATTATAAATAATGTTATCTTAATTATTATCATGATAAGAAAGATATAATATTCACGTATTGTTAAAAAGTTAAATAAATAAAAAAAAAAGATTAGGAGTTCATGCAAATGGAGTGAAAAAGTGAAAAGAGGAGAAATGAAGCAAGGCTAGGGCTTACGAATATCGTCGTCGCTGAACGGCTTAGAATCGGCGATCTCGTCGGGCGGGACGGTGAAGCCGGTGAAGGAAAAGGAGAAGCCTAAGCTGGCGCTGGAGGCGCGGCTGAGGGCGGCGCCACTGCTCAAATCATCCAAGTCGAATTTCATCTGAGCGCTTCTCGACTTCCGGATATGAGTGGAGCTCCGACCCGGCGACGCCGCCGCAAGCCGCCTGCTGGACTTCCTCGATAGGGTTCCGCCGCCGCCGCCGCTATCCGGAGCTCCACTGCCGGTCCCGTCTCCCGACGACGCCGGCGACCTCATCGCCGCCATTGCGGCCGCCATCGTCTCCACCAGCTGATCCGACTTCGTCCTCAGCAAACTCGTAGAGCTCGTCTTCTCCATCGTTAACAAGCAATTGAAGATTCTATCACACGCAATAATGCAGGATGAAATTATATATATATAATTAATAATATGTAGTTTAAATTCCAAAATTATGGGAGTATATTGTATATATATGGGGAAGTATAATAATATAGTAGGTAATAAATAGCAATGATAAAGAGATGGGATTGGTTGCACCTTAAGGATAGAGAGAGTGTTTGATTTGTAGAGAGAGAGAGAGAGTTCTTGAGAGAGATGATGTTTCTCAACTCTATTTAACACAGGTTCTCAAAGTAGGCACCCTTCCTTTCCTTTTATAGTGGCAATAATAATTATAATGGGGAAACTACTTGGAGTTACAGAACTACCCCTCTATGGCTCTATCAATTAATTACTACCCTTTGCAAAATTTAGGAGGCAAGGGGAGGGGAGTGTTATAACTTCCAAAGGCCGGCCATAAAACGATATTTATAATAATTGAACTCGTGATTTTTAATTACAATTAAGAATCATCGCAAATTTTAGTGTAGATCGCGATCCATTGTGGACCGCGTATCAAAACGACGTAGGGTCGTTTTGATTAATGAAAACAGACGGATGAAACGACATCCGATCCATTCCGTACCATTTGCTTTCAGTTTATATACACTGCAGTTACATTTCAACACAATTGCAGTTTCTTTTCGATATAACTACAGTTTCATTCGATAATATAAAAACAAATGTGAGGCAATATCATTTGAGATAAACTGTAGTATCAGTTACGGAGATTTAGAGCCGTTGTTTCTCCAACTTATTGAAACGACATCGTGTTGTGACCATGGTCCACAATGCATTGTGGACCACGGTCCATGATATAACGACCAAAGAATCATAATTCACCCCTTCGACTTTTAATTTTGAGCTATAGCCTACACAGTAACTTTTATATCAATGTAACATTTATGCTTAGCATGTGTGGTGTTGCACCAATAATTGTATGTGGTCATTCGTCCTATCTAATGAAATATTAGGAATTATATTAACTCAATAAAACTCGTGTATAAAAAAAATCCACTAGAGTTATTCAAACTCGGAGGCCCATGTGAGTGAGCATGCCTATCTTATGATAAGCATCATCATTAGTGGTATTAAAGACATGCATGCATGGACTGCTGCCACAACACAACTAGAGAGGCGTCATCCTTGAACATATATGTAAACTCTTTGTGTTCTATACTTCTATTACTATACGATGGTAGTATAAATAGGAATTCCTAGCTTACATGAAACTTGAATTCAATTTAATTTTTACTGCATGTATTTTTTTGGTGTTTTCAATTCCCAACAAGTAATTGTATTCGATTATTCGAAGAACAAGGCACTCAAAGATTAATCATATTGACTAAGTCTATAAGCCCGTAACATGAAAATTCAAGGAGAGTCCTTGACCCGGGGTCCAAGAATTCACAATTTAAAATCCGAGACTTCACGACTTGAGGATTGAGAAGGAAGGATGCTCTGAGAAAAATTAATATGAAGGATCAAAGCACGACGCAAGAGGCTAAAGTACAGGACATAAGCAGTGGGCAAGGGCCCTAGGCCAAGGCCAACTTCCGGGGCCGGCTTTGGGCAGCTAGCCATTCCCATCTCTAGGATTGGGTGGTGGACCGCGGCTTGATCTCCTAGCCTACTATGATGGGGCTTGTTGGACTTTCCTCTTTGTATAAATTAATATTGATTTAACATTACAAAATCATATTCAATTTTACCGCACACCATTCTTCATAATATTCAAGCATTAATCTGTGAATTATTATATTGCTAGTTACTACATTCATATTATTGTCTTACCCTTTTATCCTTTATATATATATATATATATATATATATATATATATATATATAATGAGATATACATCTCTATCATGTACGAATTATCTCTACCGTACACGTGTTCGGACGCTTCAATTAACTAAAAGTTGTTCTCTTGTGAAGTGTTTGCATATGTGCTTCATATTATATTATATTCCATCTCTAATAATTAATCTCTCTCCTTTCAAGATTACCTAATTTCTAGTTCATTAGCTGCCCTTTTCAAGCTACTATACATCATCTATGAGGTCACACTCATGATCCGATTCAAGTCGTGAAGTCTCCCATTTGTATTGCCCAAAAAAAGAATTGTTATAAAATACATTTATTAGCATAGTGAATGTAATTTATTTTGTATTAATTAGTCCGTGGACATTATGTTTCAAATTAAATATCGTGAGAACACAAGATTTTTAGTACCATACGTTATGTTTTCCTTGTTATGTTACCATTAGCTTCTTTTTCTTCCCAATTATGTTGTGTATGTCTTATATATTATTAGAAAATGACATATATATGTTGAAATGTAGTGGAACGAAACGAGTGAAGCGAAAAACATAATAATTTTAATTTGTAATTGGGCAGTAGGTTAGAGTTACTTATAAATATGATGTCAATAAATGCCTTGTTGAAAAAACGTAACTAGATAAATTGATCTTTAAAGTGACTATCGTGTAGTATAATTTTCAACAGTGTCCATATTTATATGGATTCGAGTTTTCTTAAGTGAAGATTATTTTGATATATTATACGTTCAAAATGAATAATGGGGCAGTGAAAAATTGATTCTCAAAATATACCGAGTTGGAAGAATGGAGGTGGGAAGACGTTCAAGAAGCATTTATCTCACATTGAAAAATAAATGTAGATTCGCAGTATTATATATAATTCAACTTTTTAAAAAGTTTGAATTGTATAGCATGGAGGCTCTGATCTGATCTCTTGCGTGCAAAGGGGGGAGGTGTGCAAATTAAATTCGAAAACGAGTCCAAATTAAAAACTTTGAACTCGTGTCATGTGCACTTGCGACCCCAATACTAACCTTCTCTCCCTCAGCTCGCTCTTGTGAACGTGCCAGACCACATAATTCATGTGTTATTCTTGGATATCTTGATCTAATTTTTTAACAACTTGCATATATTGTATGATTATTTTGTTATTGCACCATCAATGAGGTGCATACATGTCAAACAAGAAATGGCATGGCTTGAAGTTGCTCGGCGTGCATATGTTTAACTCATTGATTCAATAGGTAGTATTATATATTTAGGGGAAGAAATTAAATGATATGAAGTTATAATAACATTATATAGCTAACATGTTTTAGTTATATGTGACAGAACATGTTGCGATAATCAATTTTTATTTATATCCTTAGCTTATAAAAGTGAGACAATGCAACGTGTTACATTTATAGTGTTATATATTACTTGTGCGTGATTTTGGAGCTGATCGAGCTTTAGTGTTGTCAATTTATAGAACCTTTTAGTCTTAATGGGTTTTAACCTGATTAGGTAGGTGTAGTGCCGCCTTTTATCAATTGGGAGGAAGACGACGCACAAAAATAAAAATGCATCAAGCAATTGCTAGTGAGCTGAGCTTTCCAAGAACCTTCCTGTTCATATATATATATAGTGAGAGAGGTGATGTGAAATCACATACATCACTTATCTCTTGAAAAGTGGATACTTGTAGTGAATTACATACTCATAATTTAAAATCCTTTTTAATCTTATAGGTTCAGGTAACTTTTTTCTAAATCATCCCCTCATTTATTGTAGTGCTAAAAAAATGTGATGTGGTAAATACTGTTGTACCTACAAATATGTATAAATAGTAAGGTCGGATTGTACGTTGTTGATTCTTTTAAATAACTGCTTGTTGGTTTAAGTGGTTGAGCTCAACATGCGCGATACGTGGGTTAGAGAGTCCCGATCTAACAATGGTTACGTGGAAAATGCCAAAAGTCCCTCCCTTAACATTTAATGTGATATTTATAAGGGGTGAAGGGAACACATGCCGGACGCTCGACATACGCGACACGTGTGACCCATGCATAGGGGGAGGTCAGATGCTCCGTTGATTTTCCCATGTGTGCTAAAGTTCCTGATGTCCTCGTTTATGCTGCGATTGTGTCGAGCTAAAGGAGTAAGGCTTAGTTTTCTAAGTGGAGAAGGTCGAATAGCTCATCCCGACCTAAGAAGCTCGATGTGGATCTTAAGGCGGGCGAAAACTACTGCTAACTAAGCCTTTGCTTGGTCCCTTCGCTTAGGTTGGGTCGGTCAACTTTAAGATCGGTTATGATTGAGAATAGATCCTCCCAAGAGCTTGACCGGATATCGAGTAGGTATGTGGTACATATAGGTAAATAAACCCGCGGATATTCCCAATCAGAATGAATACATGTCTCTCATAAATATAGTCCATTAATTAATAAGTGAGAGAAGCCTCAAGCATGTGGGTGTGCTTTCACACATATATATAGAGAGATGTTTAGCCACAAAAGGCGCTTTGTCCTCAGAGCTCCCACACTTTGACCCGATAAGATAGATAGTGGATGAGTAATCACGGTGACTCACTAACCCATTAGGTGGAAGGACTAGTGTCTAGTGCGAGCTCACTACATTAGGTGTATGTAACTTCCACACTAACGATCATCGACTACACAAGTTGTAAAACTAACGATGCTGATTGGCATTGCACCAAGTACAATTCAAAAAGCATGTATAGTTATTATATATATTTATACAATTGTACTGTTAGGACAAATAAATGGATATAATCTTATCAATATCTTATAATTTCTCTCTCACGCTATATATATAAACACGTACGCATGATAATGCATGCAAGACTAGACGACCATGTGTCTGAGGTTACCTCTACAAGAGGTAAGCAAGTTTTGGAGGGTTGCACAACTGCCCAACGGAAGGTCCATTGCATGTGCACAATTTCTTGCCCCGTTACGCTGTGGATTTTGGAATCTTTTGCTACGTTATCAGCTTACCCATTATATTTTTGTTCTCTAATAAATTGGCACCATCTATCACTGTAAAGTATGCACTATTGACTTATGGACCGACGGCAATTTTGAATTTTACGAAAACAGTTTATATTATGCTTTTAATGAATTTTCGATTAAGAAATTATATATTTTAATTTCCACAATATCATTGACGGAATATAAGACAACTTAACTAGTTCAATCATCCAAAAGGCTTGGCCTAAGAGATCAAATTATGGCAAACTGTTTAAGAATATATAATTTTTTATTTTTTTTTTACATTTGTTAATTTAGTTAACTAATTAAGTTCAATAATTGAGGTGACTTCAATTATACTGAGAAGGTCAAATTTTCTTTGTTCTTTACTGGGAATTCAATTCCCCATGGAAGTTGACAGTTCTTAATAGACATGAATACATGCAGCGTAGGTATTATGTTATTTTCATGTTGACATAAATTATTAGTACTTTCCGATTCCAATTTTTCATTTTTTACGTAATTACGGTACATAGTACGTCCCATCTTTCATTCAGTACATAGGTACATACATACTTGTACGTTCATTACATGAAAATATTTACATAATTAATATTGTCCTCTTACGTTTTTGTTCACTATAAGGTCAAAATCGTCAACATTTTACAAAGATAGGGTATTAAAACCCTAAAACATATATTGATTGATTATAAATTGATCATGTTCTAAACATGATCTAATCTTTATCAAAATATGGTAAGAAATTGTCCCAAGTCCCTCTCCCTGTTCGTGAGAAACACGTAAGGGAAACTCAAGTTGATCGAGGATACGAGAAGTCAAGAACAGTGAGCTAGCAAAGGATAATTACAGGACCCCTCGCCTCGTACTCACCTATCAAAAGCGATCTATCGATCGTTCCAACTATCGGGAATTCGTGACCGCTCTTTCAACCCTACACTCAATAATAATTGAGGCATGCATAACAATGAGTTTTATAATGTAGGAATAAAAATGAGTGTTTTATATTAGTGGATAAAAAATTAATGGGAGACACAAAAAAATCAAGTGGATGAGATGACTTGGTTGACACGTTTCAGCAGGGAGATGGAACTGCGGTGACCAACCATGAGGCAAAAGACAAACGCCTTTATCAAAACCCACCAAAAATGTCCTTTTGGGTTCGCTTTGTCGTCGTCCCAACCACCGTGGCCCCTCCGCCTTCCGACGTCACGCGCCTCCGCCACCACATTTCATCCTTTCAATATTCTAAACCCTAACCTAAAGTCACTTCATCACAGATGCCTACGTGACTAATTCAACAGCTGGATGACATTTTCTGATCCTGTCTTTTTAGGTTAGATGGGAATTTCCTTATCTTATTTCCAATGTAATTTTGACGGGTTTGATATGATAAAGATAATAATTTATGATCGTTAATTGTGCGTGTATTTCACTCTCATTCAATATGTGTTAGTGGCCGTGCACTTTAATACCTTAAGAGAGATCGAGAATTCGAATCTTTTCTTGTATAAAAAAAATTAATCAGCTGGCCAACACTTTGCATTTTAAGTAGGATGGCTTAAAGGTGCCTCATCATACAATTAAGGTCTGCTCAGAATACTACATGTGGCCAATATAAAGAGTAGGTGCCTCATACACTTAGGATTTGGGTCTACTCAGAATACTACCTATGGCCAATATGAAGAGTAGGTTGGCTTAAAGGCGCTTGTGGCCAAAATGAAGAAGAGTAGGTTGGCTTAAAGTGTCTCATATAGTTAGGGTCTGGTCTGCTCAGAATACCTTGTGACCAATATGAAGAGTTATACTGATATTCTCAGAATACCCTGTGGCCAAATATGAAGAGTCATATTAGACGAATGGCCAATCATAGGACATGATATTTTTTTAGTAAATCCACTAGGTGTTTCGGGTCTTTCTCCATCTGTTTAATGATTCCGGTCTTTCTCCGTCTTTAACGATTCGGGTCTTTCTCTGTTTAACTATTCGAATCCACCTAACTAATTTTCGCTTATTCCGAAAGGTATGGGAACTGGCTCAAGGGAATTGTCACAGGTTGAAATCATAGGACATGATGTTAGTTCAGATTAAATCAAACAAAATGGGAAGAAAAATATTTTTTTTTTTTAAATAAATAGTACATGGGAATAAAAATAAGAAAGCTAGGGCGTGGCGGGCTTGTATGTCTCGCTTTTTTAGTGTTTGATGGAAGGGCGGTGCCGCCCGGGCGAGGGAACGGCACGTGACATGGACCTCACTGCTGGGGGGCTCTCAGGCTCTGTTTGATTGCCATAACGGGTCGGGCCGGGCCATATTTCGGATGCAAAATAAATGGAAAGAGACACCAAAAGGTTCAACAATTATTTCGTGCAACTTTCGTAGTTAGGCGCCACGTGTTGGGTCCAACCGACGCAGGGCTGATCGGAGCCTATGACTCTACGAGTCACCACCGTGGCGATGCTGACACGTGGCTGCCTTATCATTGTAAGCCGGAAAATAATATCCTCGCATTGGGTTAGGATCGCGCGTGTATATTTGATGAGTAGACTGTTTAAATATGTCAAATTATTAAAAAATAAATTGAATTATATGCGAAAGACTCGACTAAGAAGATATCGACAAGTAGTTGAAAATAGTAACATATTTTTTAATCTTTAAAGTGATCACAAACTCGATTTCTGATTGTAAATTCAAAATTTCTAAACACTTCACAGTTGTTAGAAATATTAAATTTTTGAGTAGTGAAAATTTTATAATATTACAAAAAGTTTAAAGCTGTCTATTCTCATATAATATATGAGGTGGTATGATAACTCGAGAGTTAATTGTTATTAGTTGAATACAAGTAATCATCTATCTATTCATGAACATGGGGGCAAGTTGATGATTATATTTTTGTGAAGATTCAATAAAAGTTAGCTCTTGGTAGTACTATAAAACTTGGCCAAAAAGGGTTATGAAGCCCATTATGAAAAGGAATACTTTTCCCAAGGATGACAAGCAAGTTTGTGGCAATTAAAGTCATAATAGGGAGGGGATTGAAATGGACAACATATATAGTTAAGTTAAAAGCGGTGAGTTGTCTTAATAGTGCATGGAAAAACAACGACACATGTTGTGCATGTATGTGTGTATTATATATATATATATATATATATATATATATATATAGTAAAAACTGTGGATTAATCTTGTCAATTCATTTAGATTAATCAATGACAAAAATCAAAGAAAAAAATTAATAACACTTTTGTAATTATAATAATGCATGCATTATTATATACATATACATAGATAACTGAAAGTGCACTTAGGAACTATAATAGTGCATTCATGTGTGCACACTATTAGTTATTTTCACTTTTCACGAATGTATTATCAAACGTTTTCAAATACCCATATGATTGTGCGATCATTTTTTTTTTAATTTTCAACCCTTAATCAAGCTAGATAGATTGATGATGTTAATCTATACTTTTTATATGGGACATATGTTTTCACTTGAATTATGTGTGTGTTTGTGTGTGTGCGCGCGCATATGCATGAGTAGGAGCTTAGCTAGCTATGATGTGATCTATGAAGAAAAAGGGGGAAGCAAGCATACTTTTCCATCTCCCACTTGCATTGCATGCATGTCTTTTTCTTCTCGTATATTCTAGTACTATTCTACCATGTTGCTAATTAAACCATGGTCATATATATTAAATTTTCTTAAAAATTAAGTACTTCATTTTTTTTATAGATATTTTATATGTTAAATTGTACATTTATAAGTCTATAAAAGATAATACTCTTATCATTATTGTTCATCTAAGAAATAGGTGGGGAACAAGAAAATTAAATGTATCCTTAAAATATTTAATTATCATTTACAAGAAGCCAAATCCTAAATAAAGAGATCTTTATTATAATATTAGAGAGTTCGTGATATGAGAAAATACTTACTAGATATAAAGAGAGAACGAGAGTGGTGGTGAGAAGATTATTTTGAAAGAGATTATATAGAGTGTTTAGTGAGGAAATCAAAGATTCTTAGTAAGAGAATTCAAGTTAAGGCTTAAATTAGAGAAAGAGATGACCAAGTAGTTAATTAGAGATTAAAAAATGCTAACAAAAATTCCAATCAAGAGCTTTAATTTGAGTCCATTATTTCTCCAAGAACAAGCTAGATGCTAAACTAAAAGGGGACGGTTCTAATTTTAATTCAACTGATCAGACTATTGGTTTCGTAATTACAAAGTTTCATATTCAATTTTCTATGAGAATTGTGTATTAGCTAGGGAGGGGCTTAAGCTACAATTAAAAAAGATTAAATTAATTCTTATGAGTTAATAATTTGAAAATCATTTGCTGTTATCTAGATATAAATACTTGATTAAGTTATAAGTTCTTACGAAAATGTAAAAAAAAAAAAATGCGTGTTTCTGATCCGTTAGATCTGAACACGTGAACTGATGACATGCGCTCTCACTTTTTTTTTAGACAAGTGGTTCGCACCTGAACGCACTCATATATATATATATATATATATATATATATATATATATATATATATATATATATATATATATATATATATATATATATATATATATATATATATATATATATATATATATATATATATA
>NC_044930.1:1440285-1464285 GCF_003576645.1 Ipomoea triloba
ATATATATATATATATATATATATATATATATATATATATATATATATATATATATATATATATATATATATATATATATATATATATATATATATATATATATATATATATATATATATTCAGGGGCAGAGTTGAACTTTCCCTTTTTTGTTGGAATCATCAAGATAACAGCTGAATTGCACAAAAGACAGATGGATTGACTTTGTGGCCCACAACACATAATAAATAGTGAGTGGTGAGACTCTAGAGCTTAGGTAAAAAGCGCACTTCTATTTTCAACTTTCTTTCTTTCACCCTCTCCTTTTCAAATTATGAAAGAGAGTTGAAAGTCGATGGATGGATGGTTGTGGTGAATGATAAAAGGAAGTTAGGTTAAGGTTCATGTGCATTCATCCATTCAGACCTATACATACATGGGGGAGAACCATAAAAGTAATTCACCGACATACACAGTATGCAAAAATGATATATGCATGTAATCAGAATCATCCAAACCATTCTTGATGCATGCAAGTCAGGTACAATTAGGAGTGTCAAAATGAGCCAAAACCCGCAGATTGGTCCGTATCTGTAACGTGATAGGGCGGGACGTACAATAAAGTGTTTGCTGATATAGGATCAAACAAAAGTTCACAGGGTAATCTCAATTAAGTTGATCAGAGTATTGACTCGGTATCCACAAGATTACAAGTTTAAATCTCGAACAAAATGACATGTTAGTTTAGATCTTTTTTATTTGAGCTGGTCAACTATGAACAACCTGGACTGACTTACCTTCATGTGATCATTTGTCAGCTAGAGTCACAAAGTGAAGTTTACCCTGTGCATACCGTAAAGCAGTGGCCACATTAGACCCATATTTTCTCATATTGTGAGGTATACTGTATACAAACACAATGGCACAGGGCAACAAGCAGGCATCACCCTTTATGGCCTAAACAAAACAAAACATTATCCACTGGACATGTGGTCTGACTTTAATCCACTGAGAAATGGGACAGCATCCACTAACACACAAAGAGGAAAATGGAATTCCCCAATTAAGAAATGTTGTTACAGCACTCAGGATTTGACATAGGACCTAACAGAAAATAAGAATATAATGCATCACCAAACCATAACTTCTGCGAATATCATGACTGGAAAAACATTATTATCTCAGAAATCTTCATATTCATGGTGACATGTTCATCATATAGTATACAGAAAAACAAGCACTGGGCTTAATCCAGAACTTGCAGATGCAATCTATTTTGATCAGATGAACAACCATGACCAGAAAGAGTGGTGAAAAAGTTTCTGTATATAATATAGAGTAAAACCCATTGTGTAATTATGAACATGATTTCCTAAACCTGATACAAAAATGGGAATGCTAAACAAGAAAAAGAAGAATCTACCCTCTCCAAAATGCCGGACTAATCTTTACAAGTGTAGGCCACTTACATGTGTGATTGATTAATGATACAGAACTCGTCGTGAGACTCTGGAGATCAAGTTTTACACGAACTAAGCGCGCTGCTTATGCTCTTCTGTAACCCCTTCATGCTGAAGTCAGTATCTTTCATCATGAGCACAAATTCATTGTAATCGATTTGTCCATCCTGGAGAGAATAAATGGCAACAGAAAGGTGAGATCTCTAGTATTGCTCATTCATATTGCAGTATATCAGACAAAGATTGCAGTTATATATACATTATCCTGATCAACTTCACCGATAATCTCATCGAGCGGAACATCTTCCAAACCGAACGTCGCACAGGCTTGTTGGAGCTCGTCTTTTGAAATGTATCCACTCCCATCTTTGTCAAAGTAGGAGAAAGCTGCTACCAGATGATCCTCCTTCTGTACTTTGTTTACATGAAGCATAGCTGCTACAAACTCTCCATAGTCAATGGTTCCGCTGTTATCAATATCTGCCTGCATATAGTCGATAAATACGTAAAAATTCTTTATGCATTTAACAATCATCAGCAAACTCCAGGACTTGGCCTCTAAACCAAGCTCAACCTTCAATGGTAATGGAGTTTGGAACAAAGAAATCATTTCAGTAAACAGACATTCGATTTCTACAGGCAGATAGAAGTTAGTTTGTAATTACAGCTTGCATTAAACTATATATTTCTGACTCCTTCAGATTGGCGCCCGCTTTCTCCAAGCCATTTTGAAGTTCATCCATTGTAATGTGTCCACTATTATCCGAGTCTATCGTTTTGAACATCTGCTTGAGTCCTGCAATTTCCTCTTCAGAGAGGTTCTCTGCAATGACCTAAAGATTTGCAAGAACAAAAAGCATTTGAAACGCTTAATCATATAAAAGAACAGAACGGTTTTCTTCAATTTTTCATTTCTTTTGTTCCCTTTCCGATTGGCACACTAAAGGAAACTTTGCAATCGGCATACTTTTCTTTAAATGCTCAAAAATAGCATCATTGCAGATATCCAACCAACAGTCTAATGTTCTCAGTAGTTAAATATCTGAAAATGTTCAAAGAACATACTCTAATGGCTATCTTTTTCAATTTGTTCATGGCAGAAAATTGCTTCAGGCGACTTATAACTGCAGAATCAATAGGCTTATCTGGAGCCACGCCACCAACACGAACCCAAGGATGGCCTGCAATTATGTAATTATAACATCAAACAAACATCATTCTTTTCGGAACAACATAAGGAACTTGGAACTGTAATTTTTTTTCCCATCAAGAAATGTCCATCTCTCCTCAATGTGGATGGGCTGCCCTTGCTCAGGACCGGCCCTGGTCTAGAGAATAATGCGACTTACAAAGAACTTCATTGGCTGTCAGCCGCTTTTTGGGGTCACGAGCAAGCATTTTCTTGACAAGATCTTTTGCACTATCTGAAATACTTGGCCAAGGTTCAGATACAAAGTCAAGTTCCCCTTTCAAAACTTGTTCGAATATTCCTTGCTCAGTTTCTGATCCAGGATATCAAATTGCATATGAGTGGAAACTATATATATATATATATATATTAGTTGTTAGATTTGAGACATATAAACCCACAGATTTCACAAAACAAAGTGTTTACCATCCCAAAATGGTGGCACCCCACATAACAGAATATAGATAATGACTCCAGCACTCCAAATATCACAAGCTTGACCATACATCTTTTGCAAAACTTCTGGGGCTACATAGAAAGGGCTTCCAACCACATCAACGAATGCTTCACCTGAGTTCATGAATATTGATCTTGATTCATCAATTATATAAATTCCAGTCAAACAATGCTGAAGAAACATTCAAATCTTTGCAGAAGAATCAATAATATACCTGGCTTGAAGAACACAGAGAGCCCAAAATCAATGGTCTTGAGGGGGGACTCCTCTTCGTCGTCGATAAAAAGGAAATTCTCGGGCTTAAAGTCCCTATGCATGACCCCTAAAGAGTGGCAAGCCTGCACAACACCAACAATAACCCTGGCAAGCTCTGCAGCCTTCTTCTCAGTGTAATGCCCCCTCTGTATAATCCTATCGAAAAGCTCTCCCCCCGCGCAAAGCTCCATCACAACATGAACTGCAACATTGTCCTCATAAGCCCCCACAATCTGAATCACATTGGGGTGCCCTGCCAAGTGGTGCATTATCTGAATCTCCCTCCTAACATCCTCCACATCCTCCTCAGAAGTCAGTTTCCTCTTCGCAATCGTCTTGCAGGCAAACTCCTTCCTACTAGCCTTCTCAATGCACAGATATGTTGTCCCAAATTGCCCTTGCCCTAACTTCTTCCCTATTATATATGTGTCCTTTATGTTCCCTGTCTTCCTCCCCAGAACAGATTCAATCTGAAGCCCTACACTTGATACTCTCCTAATATGCCCACTCTTGTTGGATTTACCCCCCTCACCGGAGGAATCTGTAAGGTTATGGAGTAAAACTATCTTGTTAATTAACGAACAAGCGAGCAGGCTATAAATAGTGTACAATGAAGGAGAAGTAACAGAAGTTACAACAGAAACTAGTCTACAGAAACATATTTAGAACAGATAAATAACTGTAGAAAATATCAGCCACATCTGTAAAGTTATAGAGTAAAACTATCTCGTTAATTAACGAACGAATGAGCAGGCTATAAATAGTGTACAATGGAGGAAAAGTAACAGAAGATACAACAGAAACTAGTCTACAGGAACGTATTTAGAACAGATAAATAATTGTAGAAAATATCAGACACATATAGGCTTAACAGAATCAGATCTATTACCGGCAACCTGTGAAAGCTCATTATTGGAATCTCCGTCAGGGAGATCTTGATCCGGTTGCCTCCACACAGCACCGGTGACGGATTGTAAGAAGCCATTGCTAGGCTGTTTCGGTGCTGCAGAATTATTATTCCCCATCAAAGCCTAAAATCGCCAAAATTAAACCTTTTTTAAACTCCTAAATTTTTTGAATTTCACCAACACCTAACGATCCCATCATATGCTCAGATTCAATACAAAGCAGCTCCAATAGAGCCAAAATTCAATCTTTGTGATGAAACGAGGAATCGGTTCACCAAAACATCGCAAATTTCTGACTAGGTATTCCAAATCCAAACGTGGCCGAGTGAGAAATTTGATGAATTTCACAAAAAAAAAAAAAAAAAAAAGCTAATGAATCCAAAAAATTGAGCTATACCCAATTGTTAACAATAAACGAAGAAAAGAAGCATGATTGAAAGAATTATGTTAAAGAAAAACAAAAAAAATAAAATAAAAAGGGAGAGTCTGGAATGTGAGGAGCGATGAAGCGAGGAACATAGTAGAGGAAGAATAAAAGGATCGATAAATCTGAAATGCATGCATGGAGGTTGTGTCTGTTAACCATGCAGTAGCATTTTCTGTTAAATTTCATTGGGATGTTATTGGGGCTTCTGCATAAGCCCAAGATGTATGGGCCCAACCTTCTTTGGATCCAAAAGGCATCAGTGAGAAGTAATTTTGAAAAAAAAAAAAAAAAGTTAAATAAGCCCGTAAACTTTATTCGAAAGTATAATTACGCTCAAATTTATCAAAAGTCGGTAACCACTGTTCACGGTGTTAAAAAAAAAAAATTAAATTGCCAGTAGCCCTCTCCGGTGACCAATGGAAAGACGACGACAAGCTTTTTTGTAAATCACAAGACAGACTTCACTCAAAACTTACCTTTAAGCGGCAATTACCAGCTTTCTTGTAAATCAAAATAGATAATTGACTCTTGCACACCCTTAAATTTAAGTGTACACAATACAAATGGCCGTAACTAGGTGAAAAAATCAAAATAACCAAAAAAAAAAAAAAAAACTTCATAACCAATAAGTAAAAGTTGCAATCGGTTTACATAACTAATGAATACAAAATGGCATAATGTTACTATCAACTACAAATCCAATTACACCCTCCACCTACATATATATCAGCACACAACCTATCTGCAGATGCAGTAAAAAAAATTGGGTGAAATTGATATCATGTGACAAAACTTTACTCAAGATCCCAATTAGAAGAATTCATCAGTTTCTAAGATGAATAGGAGAATGGTAACTCTCTGGGTTGATTCTTTCTCACGTCCTTGAATTATAAGCGACGGGAAATGACTTGATGGTTAAAGATTGGCACAGTCTCGGGACTTTCGTGTTCTTGCTTGGCATTGGGGACTTCTTTAAAAAGAGAACTTGAAAGCACCTGCCTTTGAATCCGTCACCGATTCCCAGAAGGAAGGCTTTTTCGACTGAGCCTTCTTCTCCTCTGCTTTCAGAGTCAAATGATCGATCGTTCCGGGTAGAGATGCTTCGATTGCGTTCTTGAACTTGTCGTGCAAATTCACCCGGTCATCAGTTCCAGACACGAGAGTGCAAGCATTTGGCCTTTTGAGAAAATCCAAGACGTTCAGTAGGTTCCTACTGCAAGAACGCGCCAAAGGTTAATCATCAAATATATAATGCACACATTCACAATAAGTTCATTATAGATGAAAATTCTGCCAAAGACAAACTACGGAGAGTATAAAACATGAAAACTATCCCCCGACACCTTATAGGGAACTACGGGGTCTAAAGTTTATGATCTCTTAGAACTTATGGGGAACTTTTACTCTTCTTTTTAGGGCTCAGATAATCTTATCATTTGGATGCAGAACAGTAAAAAACCACCAAGTGAAAATAAAGCAACGTTAGTTATTTTTGCAAGCCACTTAAAACATAGCAATAAGTAGTAACACAGATGGATAAAACGTACCTGCTCACGAAATTCTGAGTAATTGCTATAGAATCTTCAAGATTGATAACCAAATGCCACCATCCATTAGGTACGAATATTACTTCTCCAGCATTGCAAACACACTCAACGGGCTTCTTCTTCCAATTTTTGGTTGCAGCATAGAAGTTCATGAACCACTCTATAATCGAAACAGGGCTTGCCACGTCAGCACCATCTGGGCTAGGATGTACGCCCGGTGGCACCACATCAGGCGGAAACAACACCCATTTCTTGGAACCCTTGATCACGGCATTCCAAGCTGAGGTCGAATTAGGGTCTATATGGAACGAAGAGCCAGATCCCGCAGGACCAATTATGATCCATCTATAGTCCGGCCTTTCCTTGCCCAAAACACTAAACAAATCCTCGTTAAAGTACTCCGGAACATCATAATCCAATCCCAATTGGGGAACTTTCTCTGCAAACTTCGGATCAAACAGATATAATGGCCGTTCTTCCTTGGCTTGATCCGAGTACCTAAAGTACTCTTCAAGAGTCATTTCCACTGGCCCAACTGCAAATTCGACATCACCACACAGCTCAACCAAATAATCCCTATCCCATTTCTTAAGTGCACCCCAATTATCCAAACACCCTTCTAACAAAACTGGCTTATTGGGTTCCTCAAAATTCAAAACAAACTCATCAACAGAAATCCCCTTTCTCCTAACAATATTATCCCTTTCAAGCCATTCATGTTTCATTTCAAGATTAGCACAAAGCCAGCTCTGAAACAAATAATCAGAGTAAAAGTCCCTAACTTTCAACCCACTACTGAGAAACCCAAAAAAGGGCATATAACCATCAACAAAAGTAGACTTCCAAGACCCAGTAAAACAGAATCCCTCGCCCTCCAACACAAGATTCCTCCAAAGGGGCTCATGGTTACAGAAAACGTAAAAAGCTTTACTCACAGTTGACAAAACGCCCAAATGGGGGCCTTCCAGAAGGGCTAGAATGTCGAGAATAAGCTCGTCAGTTAGGGTTTGGAGATTACCGAGGCCGGTGTTTCTGGAATTGTGGGGAGAGGAGCTATAGTACAGGTTTCCCAGAGGCTGCACTCCATGGGAATGCGATGGTGCTGAGCCTTTCAAGCTGAATCCATCATCTTCTGATTCTGATTCTGATTCTTGTTTTCTGCAATCATCAAAAGCTGGCTTTTTGGAAGCAGTTTTTTTCTTCTTGTGGCAATTCTTTCTCTTTCTGATATGGCTCCTGAATAGAATTGTCTTGGAAGCCGGCATTGATTGAGAAACAAGGGAAGAGAGAGCGATGGAGTTTGCGGGAGAAAATGGTGGGAATAAGACTCTACAAAGCTCTTCGCCTGTTCGAAAACCCTAATCCAGTGTCCATTAATTTTACTCTCTTTTAAAAAATATTTTAACAGTAAATAATTGCCCTGTAAATTTTAAAAGTTTTATATACTTAAAATATTTATGAAATTAACTCAATTTTTTAAAATTTGTTTTCAATTACAGAATATTAATTTAGATTTGTCTATAATTCTCATATGGAGAATAATTTAAGCAATAAGTCGATAAGGCTAGATTTACCATTTACCTTAGTAGTACGAGCCCTAGAAAATGCTAGTCGCCTAGTCTACTCGGCCTAAGGCCCATCAAATTCTTTAAAATATAAATTTATTAAAAACTATGGAGTATTTTTTAAAAAAATTAATAATTAAACAATAGAATAGTTTAGATAATTTAAAAATATTGAAAAAATTTTAATAGAAAATCAAATTTTTATATTATTATCGGTGAACTGACCCGACTTATCCTGCCTAGCACGTTATTAGGTAGTGGAGTGGGACAAATCGCTAGATTAGGTTAATCTCACTCCTGAAAAGATAGGACTTGCAATGTGATGTGGAAAAATAAAAATTTTGAAGTCCTATTCTATAGGGTTGTCCTGCAAGGAAGATAAAGCATTTTTGCCAAGTGTGTTGCAAGCTTGCAACACAAAATTTTTGTTACTATTTGGCAAATTTTGTAATTTTTTAAAAATTGATTTATATTTATTTATTCATTTATTATTGTAGGGATGTAGAAAGTATTGCAGAAATAAATGGTACCCTTAAGCTCATTTTATAAGCTCTAATTACTAATTAGTCAATTATGCAATTAGTCTTTTCACTTTACACCAAGTTATTGTAAAACTTTTCAAACGTTAAATAACTAAAGAATAATGTTTTAGTTGGTGAACAATGAGAATTTCTTCACGAAATGTATATTATTAATTACTTATAAACTGACTATTACAGAGTAATTTTAAATATGAATTAGCGAAATGAAAAGTGCGAGGGTTAACTTGATACAAATTATTAATTACATGACGAGTACTATTTTTTTCTTGTATTGTAAATAAATGTAAATATAAGATGAAATTCATTCTTCGCACAGTCCCACAGAAGTAGGTCGTCGTCTAGACTGCTCTGTCACAAAAACAAGTAGCTCTCTTTTATTTCAATGAAGAGAAACATTTTGATCCATACACAAAATCAGACTATAAGAATAATATACTTACACAGCCACATAAGCACAAGCTCCCACGTGGCATTACTGAATCTAGCCTTTCACTCCCCAGTCAACAAAATTTTATCATTCAAACTTTTTAAGTGAAAGACTCCTTGCCTCAATTTTGCAGGATCATTGAATCAAGGAAAAAAAAATTAAAAAATGAATGAAATTTCCATGAGTAAGAGGTCAGACAAAACTCCACTCTCTGCATTGATATGGAAACAGGTTTCAGTCTTTCAGACCTGTGTGCTTGAAATGCACCCCCATTGACCTACACGAGGTCCCTTGTCGAAAAGCACTAGCAAGCCTGCACTGCTTCCCGACAATCCAAACATGTACCTGATCGAACACAAGATCGAGAAATGTATGAGCTCGTGGTGTGAAGGAACGATTCCAATTCCTCTAAGTTAACGGATCAAATTGTGAGAAAGTATATATGAACAGATACTACAATGTAACAGAGTCAGTAGTACTCAAAAAAAAAAAAAAAAAAAAAAAAAAAAAAAGTAGATGCCCTAGCAAATAGTGTCATGTTTATGGTACATCTAAAGACAAGATGGTGCTAGTACTTTGATGGGGGACAGAAAGGTAGAGACAAGGATAGAACTCCAAATTTATAATACACAGATATGCAGCCAAAAGCATGTTTGAAACAAGTTCAGCTTAAAGAAACAAAATCAGCCATCAATAAATTATGAAATCAAGATGGATAAGTTATTGACTCACTTGCATCGGCGTGATTTCTTTCTCCATGACACAAAGGAAATCATCCACTGGACATAATAAATTAAAGAATCAGTCAGCAAACTAAGGACATATTGGCACAAAATGGGTGTTTGTGCAATGTGTGCATAAGGTATTTGGTAGAACATGAAAGCTTTCAAAAGCATTAAAGAAGATGGAGATGTTTATGGAAATTACCACTACAGAACTTTTAAAAGGATTACATAGCAATTACCACTTGTTATAATGTAGATTATTTTTTGAAAAAAATGGATATATCAGGAATGATAAAGCAAGTGTATAATATCCAAAGAAGTGGAAACAAATTCAATGCAGATATAGGTATATATTTAATATGAAGTATGTAAACATGAGTTGTTACTTTAATACCTTGAATATTGACACAACTGAAAAGCTGCCAGTGGTGGATCGTTTCTTCCTCACAATTGTCCTCTCTGGTTGTGACATGTCTTTCGCCAACTGTTGGGCAATCTCTTTCAGCAATACCAGTTGTGATTTATCAGTGCTCATCGAAATTAATGCCTGCCTCATCGACTCCCTATCAGCCTCGAGCGCATGAAGCCTTGCATACAGCTTCTTGATATCAACGTCTTCTGTGTTTGTATAAATCAATGAATCCCGTGGGGTTGTCATATAATCCTCACAGATTCCAACAGATGCCTTACGATCTGTCATACCATTATAAGGTGCCCCTAGATGAATGGGATCGATTGTATAAACTCTGTCACTCATGCAATCTTCAACTTCTGATGCGTTATCCATTTTCCTCAAGTTTGAAAGCTCGTCTTTCAGAGAACCTTCTTTCTTAAAACTTCCACCGAACTTTGGAGACTCTGTTACGAAATCATAACTCATTTCTTTATTTGTTATAATTAAAGATCCTGCACTATCAGTTGAAAACTTCCTCAAATGCATTGGTCGCCTTGGAGAATGACCAACTATCACCTTTTCAAGCGCATTGTTCTTATAGAAATCACCATCAGGATGACTGATCCTAGGGCTCCTTTCCAACTGGCTGATCTTAGGACTTTTTTCCAATTGGTTGATCCTATTGTCCAAATCCAGGAAATGGTCATGCGTGCGTGGGGTCTCCCCAAATGCATATTTCTCAACATCCACATCCTCCTTATCAGCCAAAAGGTAAATTTGATTCTCGTTCAAGCATTTTAGTGGGGGATATTCATATTGAGGGACATCAGATTGTCCATTTGAATTCTCAGAGAAGCTATTATTCGAGCTCAAACGACCCCTCTCTTTCTCAAGCTCAACCTCCACCTCAGACTCGGTGAACCCCAAACTCATCATCCTGTGCTTGTACATTTGCACCTCACATGTCAAAGCTTGAATCGCTTGGTCCCTCTTATACAACAGATCCTCCAAGGACAACACCTCTTGCTGATCGTGAGCCGATTTCTCCTCAATAAATCTCTTGAATTGCGTGAATTCCATATGAATCTCGGCCTTTTCTCTTTCCAACCTCAGGATCATTTGCATGGTCTCATTGGCTGCAGAGGATGAAGCACTCCTCTCCGCATCCAACTCCATACTCAAATCCTGAATGCTCTTCTGCTGGCCGCTCACCATTTCACGCAGAGCAGCACATTCGTTACCGATCTCAATCCGAGCCGTCAGAGGCATGACTAACCCCGGGACAGAAAACACAGAATCCTCATATTCATCATACTTTCGCTTAACAGAGCGGAGCCACTTCCCGGAAATGGATCTATCCATCACCGTACAGCTGCACTCGCAATCGCAACATTGCGCCATGCTAGCCGACAGCGGCATATTCTCATATGCCATAGTCTTATTAATGCCACATCCGGCCTCGATCAAATCAATCGATCGCTCAACAAAAATAAAAACAAAAACGCAATCAAAAAAACAACAAAACCTATACAATCAAGCTTCGATCCCTCCCTCTTCAATCACAACCGCAACACATATCTCACGCCTACGTCGCCACTAACACGTCAAATCTCCCTTTTCCACAACGAAGACACGCAATATACACAACAATATCCCTGCAAATCACAATAACCTACCAATTCACGTCCGATCAAGCCCTAATTCCAAACACGCATATACATTGTGTGCATGCATACATTCAAAATATATCCAACGATCAATGCAGACGAGTTACCTGAAAACGAGAGTCGCCGAACCGCTTTTTTTTTTTTTTTTTACTTTTTTTTTTTTTTTTGTTCCGGGAAAGAAAAGTTTTCTTCGCCGAATTCTCTGAGCTTTCCGATTTCAGAAAATTTCTCTCCCCGGAGATATGGAAAATTGAGATAGAAGAAAAAACTAAAAACAAAAAAATAAAAAGATATTCAAAGCTTCCAGGGAGAGAGAGATAGGAAGCCTACTACATATTTATTTTTCGTTTTGCTCTTCCCATTTCGTGAAGATTGCAGGAAATGATTGTTTCAGACGCTTTTAATATCCCCTTCCTGCTTTTCTCCCGAGGGTAAAGTTGGAAATTCGGGGACAAATTTATATGATCCACGTTTATTCTGCTTCAGATTCAGAAATTTAATCAACACTTTAATTATAATCCATTCATAAATAAGTGATTTAGTTTTCGCTGATCTCCATTAACACATCTTTGTAATATTTAAATTTGGATTTTCAAATTAAATAAAAATTTAATGTAATTTGTGAGTACATAAATTTTATTTATTAATAATGAATTAAATATTACAAAATATTTAATATTAAATAACTTAACTCGTCAACTACCATGTAGCGTGATGACACATTTATTATCATTTCAATAAAATATGGGTGATGACCGCATTTCGTTCTCATTCATGGCAACCATGGACAAGGACATTCGTCCCGTTTCAAATATGGGACGGTAAAAATTTGTTCTTATTTGTCTTAGTGGACGGCTATAGCGGTCCTAAGCATGTTTTTATTTTATTTTCTTTTCATTTAAGCAACGGAAAATGTTTTTTAGTACTACCAACTCTATAAGACTATAATAGTATAGTATGACCTCACCAGAGTTCAATCTTGTGACTTTTTCTCAAGGAGAGACACAGAAGTGCCAATTGAGCAAAAGGTGATTGGCGCAACAAAAAATGTTTTAGAAAAATAAAAGTAAGATACGTGATGTCTATGCAACTAAGTAATATTACACTTACTTTCATTTTTTTACTCCGTGCTTAATTGATATGCTATGATTCATTTAGAAAAAGTGTGAGTCACAATTTTTGTCATTTATTTTTCTTTTATCAATAAAATATGACTGGAGTTCTATTTTTTGGAATCCTAATATCATTTTCCATATATAAATCAAAGGTACAATAGAATGAAGTGAGTGGAAGTGGTCCACTCACTATCAATGGATGTCCATAACTTGAGCATGGACACCATTATATTGACAGGGAAATAGGAGTGATGAAAAAGTAAACAAATCTATATAAAGAAATTTTCTATGATCCGATTTTTTCTTAACAGAAAATACTTTTATTTATAAAAATGTATTTTTTGAAAAGATTTATAAAAATGTATATATATATTTTTTTGATATTTGTTTCTTGAAAATTAGAAAGTGTACTTAAATTTGATTAGAAAATGAAAAATTAATTAATTAATAACATGAGTTTCCCCTTTTGACTGAAACCTTAGCTTGGCCTTGGTGAGTAAAAATTCACGAGATTGAGGGCAATTCCAGCTAAGTTGGTCCGTCCGGCAATTAGTTTGGTAATAGGAAGATTTTAAATTCAATATCTAGTGAAAAGTGGCCTATTGGCCTTCGCCCTTTTTAGTTTGAGTTGGTGGGCAACATAGGATGATTTACCTCCTTGTGTCTTTTGTCAACGAAGGTCACAAGATTGGATTTACCGCACACACTAGGATAGTAGCTATAGGTTTCCCGACCTCTTTGTCCAAAATAATAATAATAATAATTTCACAAGGTTTCAACTTCGACTCCTTGTGAGAGTTGTTGATCAGTTATGAGCGACTGATTTAAATTTATCAAAATCCTTTGTCGACTAGGACCACAAGAACTTCATTCCACTTTCAGATAGGGATTATAAATTTTTCATAAATCAAAAACCCCATAATGATGGTCATATGGTTGACAAATTTGAATACAAAATTAAAATTTAAATAAACTACTAATAATATAATGGAAAAAGATATTACAAATTACACTTGTTGACTCAAACAAAATAAAACCAAGCTATTCTTATAACTCTATGCAATCCCACACCCAAAAAAAAAAACACTTTTTTAAATAAGGAAACCAGAAGAAATATGAGAGATAGAGAGCCCATTGCACACATGCTTGCAACAAGTCTTGCTCTCAACTACAAAGCCACTTACTATATATACGAACATAACCATACATACTAAACCTAGCTAGCTAGCTCAAATTAAGCCCATGGCCATGGTGATTATAAGAGATCAGAATTGACGAGGAAAATCCACAGTCACTACTCGATGATGCGCATTGGTCAGCCTTACACTTTAGACATCATGAAATGTTGCAGTTCTTGCAAGACTTGAGTTGACACATCTGAGAATGGATCATTTGTGAAGAATCCATGTTGTTTTCCTTGGAAAACAACATAATCAACTTCCTTTTTTTGCTGTTTCAACTTCATTGCATAGTTTTCCACCCTATCTTTTAGGACTTCTTGGCTTCCAACCATAACCAGTATCGGGTCAAGTTTCACTGCCTCCAGGCATGGGCTTGCAGGACCAAAGGGGTTTGCCAATGGGTGGTCGGGTGTCCCCCCAAAAGGTAGTGATAGCCTCCAGAATCTGCTTTTTTTTTTTTTTTTTTTTTCAAGTAAAAAATCGACTATTACAATTATTTTTTTGGACCAATAAAAAATAGAAGTGAACAAATATTATTTAAAAAAAAAATTCGACCACCATCTTAGGTGGTCCGAAAAGTTTAAAGCCTTAGAAAAAATCTAGTGTCTAATCATATTTTTCTTGTGGTAGGAAATGATGTTAAAAAATTTAAGGGAATATGACCTACTTTTAATCAACCAAAATTTTGTTAGATTGTTGATGATAAGAACAAAAGATTTTATGAATCTACAAATTTAATTGAAAAGATCATTTTCAACCAAAATCCCTAGCTAGGGCTCTAGCCCCTTTATTAGGGTGGTAGGAATTGAAAACATGTGTTTTAATTTGGGATTAACATATAGCTAGTTGAATTGGATACCATAAACTACTAAAATATAATAGACCAATTAGATTGAGACTAGCCATGGTCCTAGGACAAGTAGTGCTTCTTGTCTTTGATTTAATTTTGTTTTTTGGAAGTCTTTGTCTACATTTGCCGCAAAAAAAGAGAAAAGAGTTTTTTTTTTTTTTTTTTTTTTTTTTTTTTTTTTTTAAGGAAAGATCATTTAAAAAATTAACTAATCAAAGATATTCTAAGACTAAGCATTTTGTGCTCAATTTGTATGACTCTTCTTGAGGGAAGGTCACAGGATTAAACTCTGATGATGAAGTATTGACTATTGATCAGATACTACATAGAGTCGATAGTACTAAAAGATATTCTCTAATCTAAAGCAAGATCTAACTTGTGGTTTATTGCGTTACATACATGTGTAACTTCGATCTTTTTCTTTTTTTCCTTTCAGATAGTATTATTCACAAAAAATGACAAAAGTTGTATATATAAAATAGGTGGTTGTCAATCCAGTGAGAGGATTAGTGTGTCCGATGATGGAAACTCTGGGTTACACAGAAAAAGAAAAGGTGGTTGTGATCCAAGGGAAAGATAAATATGAATTATATTCATAGGAGAATGATAATAATCCAAACCCCACTATATTATCCTAGCTACCTAATTCCTTGAAGCTTAGCTTATATTGCCCATTGGCAACACTGTTAAGGCTAGAGTCATATCCTCCAAGGGATAAGCAATAATAATAAAAATAATGGAAAAATATGATACAAACCCTAATGTGCATGATTTTTGTGGTCAAATTGGAGAGGGGGGACGGTCGGTTGGGCCCTACCAAATCTTCCAAAAAAGAGAATCACTTATCCCCTCTTTCTTGCTTCCAAACCAAATTTGGCCTCTTCCATTATTCCCAATAATTATTTATGCATGCCTAAAAGACTATAACCTAAAGAATCAAACATAGAAAGATGAAGATTTGACTTGTACTAGTTGCTAATGGTTGTGACTATACAAGATATTTATATGTATAGTTATATATATAATCTATACATATATTTAAATATATAAATATATATATTGTTCACCTCTGTAAATTTATGAGATTTTTCTTAGTTGTATCGACTACTATATAAGTATGCATTATTTAATTTACTTAGTTGTATCGACTACTATATAGACATGTATTGTAAAGTATTGTACCAATTGGTCCGATAATTTTATTTTTTTTGACATGTTATATGCTGTGAAGTCATTGAGATCAGAGTAATATGATGTAGACAATATATAAATATAATTCATTCAACGAGATATGATTTTCTTTCTTTCTTTCTTTAACATTTTCTAATGATTTTTAAATTCAACTTTTTGTATTTAATAGTACATTTAATATTGTTTTCAAATATAGATAATTTATATACTAATACTAAACTAACTACTACAAAAAATATATATATAAATAATGAACTTAAATCAATCTAGTTAATTAACCAAACTCGTGACAAAGGGAGATAGAATAAGATAATGTATGTTAAGGAAATTTAATTTAAAAAACAAAACACTTGACCATTAAATAACTAGTCAAAGAATATGTAAAATTAAATACCGTGTTTGACTGGTTGGTATTTCATAAATAATTTCAAATTTTCAATTAGGGACAAAGTTGTGAAACATAAATAAAGTAAAACACGAGATGATTCAGTCAAAGTAATTAAGAAGAATTTAGACCAATAAATTGATAGGATGTTTTAAGGTTTCCAAAATGGTTAGAACATCTAAATCAAAGGATATTGTTGTCTGCCAAAGGGCAAATGTAATTTGAAGTGTAAAAGTCCGAACTGTTACTTTAATCTAATATCCAAATCAAAAAATATAATACTTCTTTGATTTACCAAAAAAATTGCAATCGCTACCCAAATATACGTTTTAGGTAAAGTCCACAAATTAACTAGCTCAAACCAAGAAGGTCAATAGATAGTTACGTTCTCATGAGGAATTAAACTTAGAACTTTATGATTACCACCCTATTATCTGACCAATTTAATGTATATATGATGATGTGGAATTTTTTTTTTGACAACTTCAACCAAATATATATATATATATATATTTCCACATCTTAGGTAGGAATCTTGGTCCTACCCACTTTCCAATGACAAATGCTACACTCTAAAGTCTAAAGCAAATAACTTGATTGAAGCTCTATGTTTTCTCATGGCCCGGAAAGGCCAAGTCAAATGCTAAGATGTGGCTACTAAATAATGTATAAATTTGAACCCCAAACTTAAAGGTCATTATTACTCTTATTTTGGAGACGGTGAAGGAGATAAATTGCAGAATGTGTTTCAATTGGACTATGAACCCCTAAATATTTATGCAAACTTATGAACTAACTTATTTTCAGTTGGTTGACGAGCTGTACTATATTGAGAGGATATAGATTCATATAAAGTGAAACATCATATTTTTCCACAACCACAAGAATATGTATATAGGCACTATATAATGCAAGGTACATTCTCTTGATGTAAAGCCTTTTGGTTTCATCCTATTTTTGCAGGTCCTAATTAGTCCCACTAGTAGTATATATGCCACACATGTGTCTTCATCAGAGTATTAAGGTAAAGTCAGTGTCATTAAAAGGAGCCAACCAAAAAAACATCCTTGTTAATGCATGCCCTTTTCGTTGGGTTTGGTTTGTACCGCTCGCAAGTTGTAGTGTAGGTTGAAATGATGATCAAGATGGTAATAATTGAATTGGAATTTGGTAATGCCCTTCTTTTCATGATGTTGATGGGTTATACCTTTCCTGTGTCATAATGGAATGTTGATGCACTGCAATCGGATGATGCAAGGATGCACTAGCTCCTTTGGCCCCGAAACGAATGGTCGAGTGGATAGAGACCCGAGAGTACAACTCTCGGGTCTCTCGTTAAACTTTAGGAGTTTAATTCTTGTCAACACTCTCTCAGCCGAGTCAGGGTATAGGGTTTTCTCTTATAGTGCGGTTTATCTCTCATCTGTAATTTATGAACTATTACACAGGAACAAGGTTTATCTAGTGCACACCCGTGATAGTAGCTGTAATATATAAATTTTTCTCCTCACTCAAAAAAAAAAAAAGACACTTAACTGCTTAGATGTATGAGAAATGGATTCTGATTTTTTTTTTTTACCTATGAAGCCATATCAAACAATAATCTATTTTAAACACATGGTGCAAATATACTATATACACTTGGTGCTAGTTTTTAAGAGTTAATTTTACTTTTTTATTCATCAAGTAAATATAGTATCAATTCAAACCTCAACATGAGATTCTTTTAATATATTGAGACATATTCAAAAAAATTAGTTCCTAAATTAGGATAAATAGTTCTCAATTTTGGTCCATTGAATATAGTGTATATACTATGACGATGATAAACTATAGTGATCAACATTTTGAATGCGTCAATTGAGACCGATGACTCTTACATTAGGTACTATCATGAATGTTAATATAATTGTACCGTGTACAATTAGAAACCATTACTATACATACCCAATATAGTTATGTTAGTATATGTGTTTGATGATATAGTCTAAAAAAAATTGTGGTCTCTCAAGCGAGAGATCACAAATTCAAATTTTAATGGGGTATTAACTCTTTGTGTTTTAGTACGTTGAGAAAGTATGTATTGACAGATACTTACAGTATTAATTTTTTAAAAAAAAATTAGTGAGAAAAAGGAAGAATATTCATACCTGTCGAGAATTTCGAGATTTAAGAATGGCTCCGGCGGCCCTTCGGCTTCCGACTTTGTCCTTTCAGTCCCGCCAAAGAACGGCGCCATCATCACGTAGCCGCGAACGCGAACGGGCGCCATCTCCGGCGACCCAACGCCGAGCCTAACCGCCAAATGGTGAGCCACGTTGCCGCCGGAGGAGTCACCCATGACGAAAGCGCGGTCAAAGTCAACCCCATCTTTCAACCAAGCATCGGTCAACGCCTGCGCCGCGACCCACTTCACGGCGCAAAACGCGTCGTCCATAGCCGCCGGGAGCCGGTGCTCCGGAGCCAGCCGATAGTCCGGCGCCACCACGACGGCCTGGAGCCCGGCGCAGAGGCGGAGGCAGCAGCTGTGGCAGTTGGGCCACGTGCGCGAGCCGACGCAGAAGCCGCCGCCGTGAAAGAAGAAGACAATGGGGAGACTAATGGCGGCGGCTGCGGCTGCGGCGCGCGGCTTGTAGATTCGGAGGTTAAGGCCGTGGGAGCGGTCGAAAAGGGAATCTTTCCAGTGAACCGAGTCGTCGTCGTGAACCGGAAACGGAAAGTTTATGTCTTCTTCCTTGGACCGGAAGATTGAACCGTCACTATAGAGTTGAAGAATGCCACTGCAATCTTCTACTACATGAGGAAGTGAACCCATATCTCTCTCTCTCTTGATCTCTCTCTCTCTCTCTCCTTAGATAATTTTGTTTTTGTTTCAGAAGAGGAATTGAGGGGTATATATAGCACCCATCCACCAATGCAGAGATTGAAAGGTAGCCCACACAGACAGCTCAGTTAGTAGCACGTGTAAAGTTTGAAAAAAAAATACTATGGATCGAGTTTCACTAATTATTAACATATGTAGCAGTGGCCTCTCCCTTTTCTTTTCTTTCAGTAAAATTATATCATGCTATAAAATACACTAGCATCATCGTCACATGTAATTTACATAATGGATATGTATGCAATGCATTCTATATAGTTTTTTTTTTTTTGGCAACATTATCCCACAACAAAAAATATTAAAAGGGCATTTTCCAAAACCTCCACTAGCTACAAGTAAACTATAGAGTACTTAAATGTAAAATTGACGTCGACCAAAGCATAGAATGAAGATAAGGATGATTGTATTGTGATTTCAAACAAACTTCCATAACATTGGGGGTGGTGTTATAGTACTGTAATGAATTGAAATGGTGGTTGCTCCACTTTCTGCAATTTGAATTGCTTGCAACCCCAAGCTCATCATCAATTCAAGAAGCCCCACCTCATCACATCATGCAGATATTATATATTCCTTATATGGTTTGATTATGTGACTCAAATGTCATTTACAATTTGGATTAAAGAGGAAATAGTCATCATGTCTCTTTTAGTATCCTTAAATGGATTAACATGTGGCTGAGATAATCCAGCTGAGTTGGTCAAGTAGTAGGTTTAGTAACTATAAGGTACATAAGATCGAGCTGTTTATTGGTCTTCTCGGTTTGAACCAGTCAGTTATGGGTAACCTAAACTGATTTACTTCATTGTGGTCTGATTAAGGTTTGATGGCTAAATTATATATAGATTAATTACAAAGTATTATTAGTAATGTCATAAGCAATGACATTTTCTTCAAGTAATAGCAAGGTTTGGTAACTATGAGGTAGGATCGAGCTGTCTATTGGCCATCTCGGTTTGAACTAGTCAGCTATAGGTAACCCGTCCGAGTTGGTCAAGTAATAGGTTTAGTAACTTTAAGGTAGGATCGAGCTGTCTGTTGATCTTCTCGATTTGAACCAGTCAAATATGATAACCTAGACTGATTTACTTGTGGTCTAATTAAGGTTTGATGGCTAAATTTTATATATATATATATATATATATATATATATATATATATATATATATATATATATTAATTACAAAGTATTATTAGTAATGTCATAAGCAATGACATTTTCTTCAATTTCTTTATGGTTATATAGTAAAAGTAAATGGTAAAAAAAAATATTATATTGGAAATGTCCCTCTTATGATGATCCACATGTAGTATCTTATTCTTACATTATCTAGAAGATAATGAAATTCAAATGGGCTATATCCCTGTTGGGGAAATTACCTCTAAGTAGTCATTGTGCAATTTGCTTGCAACCCCATTTAAGCTCATCATTTCAAGAAGCCCCACCTCATCACATCATGCAGATATTATATATTCCTAATATGGTTTGATTATGTGACTTAAATGTCATTTACAATTTGGATTAAGAGGAAATTGTCATGTCTCTTTTAGCATCCTTAAATGGATTAACACATGTGGCTGAGATAACCCAGTCGAGTTGGTTAAATAGTAAGTTTGGTAACTCTAAAGTAGGATCGAGTTGTCTATTGACTTTCTCGATTTGAACCAGTTAATTATGGGTAATCTAGACTGATTTAATTTACTTCCTTGTGATCTGATTAAGGTTTGATGGCTAAATTATATATAGATTAATTAATTACAAAGTATTGCTTCGTAATGTCATAAGCAATGACATTTTCTTCAATCTTTTTATGGTTAAATAGTAAAAGTAAATGGTGAAAAAAATATTATATTGGAAATATCCCTCTTATGGTGATCCACATGTGATATCTTATTCTTACTTTATCCAGAAGATAATGAAATTCAAATGGGTTAATCCCTGTTGGGGAAATTACCACTAAGTAGTCTTTTTCAATATCTATTGGTATATTAGTATTTGCATTACCTATTTTCGTACAAGCTAAATCTGAACCTATGATGATTTTATTTTCAGATCATTATATTCCAGTTGATCAAACAGCTAAACCAAATATATAAACAAAAATATTTATATAAATCCTTTACCCAAAAAAATAAAATAAAATCTCTTGTTAGCCCCGCGGAAAATCAGGGCTGTTGTCGATAGGACTGCACAAACTGACAAAACTGAACTTTACAATTTTAGTGTTAGATACTCCGTATTAGTTTGCCATGTAAAATTACATGTAAATTAATATATTTTATTATAAATAATTGCATAAAATAATACAAGATAATATATTTTAAAATGTTGTGCTAAAGAATTCTTATACATAATGTATTATTTACGCTTTCTTTTTGTTAAATTAGATAAGGAGAGAAACTGTCAAAGACCTTGTGGTCTAATTGCACTCGGTTTACACTCTCATGTGGTAGAGAGTGAGTTCGAGCCTCAGTGGAGGCGATTGTTAACTCCTTGTGTAATCTTATGCAATGAACTCAACTAAAAATGATTGTTTGACAAAAATTATACTCATAATTTTTTGATCCAAAAGTCATGTTCTACCCATTCGAATATCCCTTTCAGGGCTGCCTGTTTGTATTGTAGGTATTGTTTTTTAGCATTTATTATTATAATTATATTAAATTTGACTTTTTGTTGTTATAATTTGAAAATGTATGAATTTTATTTATTAGTACTAAATTAAATAATATAAAAAATTAAACCGAACACAAACACATAAAATAAGACAGATCGAGATGAGCATATGCATTGTAATAACAACAAACAACCAACCATATTGTTTTATACCGAGATTCCGGAGAAATTTGACCCGTGTTTATCACGATTCGGTTTGTATAAGATTCGGTTTTCAAGACAACTAACCATGTAGAGCATGAAGGTCTTTCAGAAGCAAACATGAGGAGGGATGAGCTTTCCTGGATTCATGATATTGTTGGGATCCAAAGCATCTTTAATCTTCTTCATTGTTTGCAGATTCTCTATTCCCAGTTCTTTCTCAAGGTACTGGAAATGAAGGAAGAAGCAACACAGTGAGATAAGATCTGTATAATTTGATTAATTTCTGGTAGAAGTAAAAGATTTGAAGATATATAAATGTATGGCACCTTCATCTTCCCAGTACCAACGCCATGTTCTCCGGTGCACGTGCCTGACAACTCAAAGAATCGGGGTGAAGAACACGATATAAAGTACTACTACTATGTGGTCTCAGACGTGATCGACTGACTAAGAGGTTAGAGTTTTCCCGAGTAATGCTGAAAACCTGAGTTTAAAGAATTGAAGCATGTGCTCCATCTCAACTAAAAACCTAAGCTGATAGTTGGATTGCACATTTATTTTTATATATTATATATGCTCAATACGGCCCCTAACATGTGCAGACCGATTACTTTTGATAGGCTCCAAGCAACACGGATACCAAATTGAAGCATGTGCTCTATCTCAACTAAAAACCTAAGCTGATAGTTGGATTACACATTTATGTTTATATATTATATATATGCTCAACATGAAGGAGTTGCAGCTCATACCTTCCATGGATAGAGCGGTGTGGACCATGAAGTGGTTTAGCCTCTCGGCTTCTCTGCGTTGGCTCTCCTGGGCGGGATCAAAAAGTATGACCGTGTGAAAGTTCCCATCACCAGCATGAGCGATAACTGTGCTGTAACGAAGAAGCAATCGAGTCAAGTTGCATAGATATGATGCGTTATCAAAGTCTTCTTCGAGAAGTTCATTAGAAGTACCGTACCATACTAGTGGCGAGGCATCCAGCTCTTGTTTTGATCGGGAGATTAGTTCTGCAAGGTGCGATAGAGGAACGCAAACATCCTGCATCAGGATAGGACGTGTAAGCAAGTCACTTACCAGTTTGAGGACATGATATAGTATTTTAGTTACTAGAACACGATTTTGTGCATATAACAAAAACCAGGCAGGAAAACGAACCGTTATCATTGCTTCAAAATTAGGTTCCATAGCAAAGCAAGCCCAAAGCGCCTCCTTCCTTATCTAAAACCAAAAGGTTGAAACAATCACTATCAAAACCGCATCATTTTTTAAGAGTAATAACGTTAGAATTTTACAGAGACAGCAGACCGTTCTTTGTCCTTAAAACCCTTATCGGGAATGTGATGTACATAGTCTAGTTACAAAAGCGGAGATTAGGACGATAAAAAGTGGTTGAAAGTACATTTCCATGAAAAAACAGAAACGAAAGATACGGTGTCTAGTTACCTTCCAAAGTTCCTTTTTCTCTTCAGGAGCTTCTGCAAAGACGAAATCTGTGCCCCTGTGCTCGGAAGCTATCTTCTGAACAATTTTTGTTTGCTCGCGTGCATATGCTTCTGGTAGATAGTGGCATAAAAGAATAAGATTAGCAACTAAACGGTTGAGAGAAACCGACCTAAATATTTCATAGCTTATATCATTACCCCGAAAACACAATTAAGTAAAATAATCAAAGTAGAAACTCTTGACTGTTCGTTAGCAGCAGTACATGCTTTAGTTAGTAGGCATTTTCTCGATAATGTTCTTGCAGAAGCATTGGATTTGGATATACACTCATGAGCTAGCTTTTTTGGTGTGGTTAGGGTCGAGACCCGTGTTACAAGCTCTATAAGTTACATAAGATGGACCGTATTTTACCTGTGCCTATAAATTCAAACATTAGAGTCGGAACTTCTGGCAAATTTTTCCCGTTTGCAGTATTAATTGCCCGCACTTGAACTTCATCCAAGAGTTCCACTCTTGAGACCTAATAAGAAATACATAACAGAATCAAAAGGGAAGAAGGGGGTGGGGGGGGGGGGGGGGT
>NC_044930.1:1464611-1513766 GCF_003576645.1 Ipomoea triloba
GGGGGGGGGGGGGGGGGGGGGGGGGGGGGGGGGGGGGGGGGGGGGGGGGGGGGGGGGGGGGGGGGGGGGGGGGGGGGGGGGGGGGGGGGGGGGGGGGGGGGGGGGGGGGGGGGGGGGGGGGGGGGGGGGGGGGGGGGGGGGGGGGGGAATGGAAATTTTCTGTCCTCGTAAGAAAAACGAGTATTTTTTGGAGGATTTTAGTAAACATTGGCTAACGATTCTGACCTGTATTCCGGAAAGCATAGTGGCAATGGCAACATCTGCTGCATCCTTGATTGTCGGGAAGTTGCACATTGCAACCTGTAGAGTTTGGAAGAGAATTTCAAAAATAATTAATAAATGCATTAGTAAGAGTAAAATATTCGATAACTGGGATAAATAAATTTAGGAAACATCTATATATAAAGGACCGATAAAAGAAATATGAGAATACCACTGACGATTGTGGAATTTTCTGCAATCGCAAAGTAACTTCAGTGATAACTCCCAGCGTTCCTTCACTTCCAATCATCAAGCGTGTCAAATCATACCTACAATACGCAAGTTCACAGATATCAGAAAATTTAATCGTAATAACATTGCAGTGAAAAGCTGACATTTTCATTTAGATAAATGTGTGTGTAAACTTTAAGCGAGCAACCTTTCAAATTACGCACAAATGGACAAGCTTACCCTGCAGCACTTTTTCTTGCCCGGGATGCCGTCTTGACAACATCTCCATTGGCTAGAACAGCCTGTCAAAGAAGTGCTTCATATGAAATCGTGCCCTTGCCCGGCCCGCCATGGAAACTTTCAGTTTATACATAGCATACCTTAAGACTGATGACATTGTCGCGCATCGTACCATACCTACATGCTAAAATCGGAACCGTTAGTCATACATGAGTTGAAATTTGGAGTTACGGGCAGAACAGGATTAGTTCAAGATTCTAAGCTTCGAGATTGCAAACTTCAGTCTTAAATGTGAATACCTCACAGCCAACGAGCCAGAGCAACGTGTAGCGCACATACCCCCGATGGTTGCTCCAGGTCCTGAGAATTAAGTGTTTGAAATCTTAATAAACTCGCGATATCATCATGGCATAGTTTAGAAATTCCATATTTCAGAAAATCCCCGGGTTTCTAACTGAATGCTTTTGCTATAGAATTATGATACATAACACAACAAAATGCTCAAATTTATTGCTCTATCAAATTTACAAAAGCAAAAACCAAAACAATAAATCTCCCAAAGCATATTTTATAAAAGAATGAAATACTGTTAAAAAGATAATAGAAACTGACCAGGATCAAGGGGAAAGAAGAGACCGTGGGGCTCCAAGTATTCATTAAGCTCCATCCATCCGATGCCAGGTTCAACCACGACATCCATGTCCTCCACGTGCAATGATTTTACACGCTAAAAATTAACAAACGTTATGAAGGATTATTTCAGAACCAGAGAAGTGAAGGAAAAAGGCTGCAAGTGAATTTTGGAGAATTCATATAATATATTCAAAATTTTGAAAGTTAATATCAAGTTCAAGAAATTAAATATTTATGGGAATTCATACGTTCATTAAAGTCATGTCGATGCAAACACCGCCATTAGGGGATAAGGTGTGACCCTCAATAGATGTGGCTCCGCCATAAGGTACAATTGGGGCCTATTTACAGCATATCGAACCATTAAAATAACAAGTAACAAAGCAAAAGCATAAAAAAATGAGATATGAATGAAATAAAATATGTTTCCATCGTTCCAGTTACAAGTGGAGTTCAGACCTTATGTTTGTTGCAAGCTTTCACTATCTTAGATACCTCCTCCTCGGACCTGCATGGAGGAAAAAAAAAAAGAGTAGCTATGAGAAAGAAGAATATTTAAAATTTGATTTGTAAATTCTCTTATACTATATCACAAGGCCTTGTATCAAACCTTTCATTGGATCGTAAATCTATTGGCAAGTCACCAATGAAGATTTCACGATATCTGATATAACTCATTACTTCGATTTAAAAAAGGTTTGTACTTAGTATGAAATGCAGCGATTCAAAACAAGAAAACACCCTATGAATCTAGATATCCATCAAAATGTCACAAACATCTTGTAAAAAAATCTGCTTGGGGGCAACAACACTCATAAAAATGGAAACTCGATTACTTTCACTCCCAATTGCAAATGACTGGGCATAAAAGTACCAAAGTTACTGGATAAGCAAGTAAGCAATACAAAAACAAAGATGCGGGTGCGTTGTGTTTCAACAAGGCAGATGATTCATGCAAACCTCGGAAAAACCACAACATCAGGGATATTCACTGCCTTGTGAAAACTATTCTCTGGCTTCCCATGAGTATATCTCTCATCATAGTCCATCGTCATATTATCCTGCATAACAAACCATCAGCAGTTTACCTCCAAACCAGTAAACAAATCCACCCTTTCAAATCAAAATAGTGCTAAATAGTTTGTGTTCTTTTACTCAACACTATTAACAAGAAAGATGACTGAGTACACAAAACAGTCAGAAATGAACATAGTCAAAAAGACTTAAAACTTTAGATATCTAAATACCAAAGCCTTATGTCTTCTTTTTTTTTTTTTTTTTTTGAGTAATACTAATTCTGTTACAATGTAGTATCTGTTCATAACTACTTTCTCAACCTACTACTGAAGCACAAAGAGTCAATACTGCCCCACGACCTCCCATTTGGGAGAGCCACATCATGCCCCTGAAACTATTTGGCTACACCACAAAGTTGGAACTATACAATACCTGACAAATTTCTTTCAATTCATCAATAAGCTCTTGTGGAACTTCTTTGTAAGAGCCCTTCACCACATAATCTGTGCTGCTTTTGCCACCAATTTTCACACTTCAATGCACCAAATAGAGAAACCAATACCGTATTACTGAATAAACCAATCCACCATAAACCACTCAAAAATACTCAGCTCATTTGAGTGCTCCAAGCAATATTAAATCCTCAGTTCCTAAAAATGATATAAAAATCATTTCTTTTTCACCAAACGGATGTAAAATACCTGGAATCGATACTATTCGGAGCTTCGCTGAGACTAAACGAGTGGTTGTGATTGGTTTGGGAGTGTAGAGCCAGAGAGCCGGCAGAGAGAGCGAGGGCGAGGGGGAGTAAGCTGGGAATCCATGAAAAGAAAGCGTGGGCATTCTCTGAGGTGATTATTATGCCCTCTCTGAGGAGGCTTGATTGAACGCTTTGGCTTTGCCTATGGGAAAATGAATTCTTGAAAGCATTGTAAGTGAGCCTCGAAGAAGAACGGAGCCGAGATAACCACGAAAACGAAGACATTCGTCGGAAAGATTGAATTTTTTGTCGATGCAGATTAGAGAAAGTGACAGTGAGATGATGAAAATTGAAAAGTTTTGTCTATTTGTAGATGGCCCTCCAGACTCCAGTTGTGGAAAGAGTACTATCATCCCTTCGGTTCGTCTGGTTGTTCATCCGTGCATTTTATTCAGAGCAAATACTCCGTACTAATTTTGCTCTCTTAAAATAACAGTTCTGGTACACATTTTTATATACCATTATTATTTTATAATGTCAAAATTTATCAAGTTGATCACTTTATTTAAACTTTTTAAAGATATTTTCATCTTTTTAAATTTAAGATTCCAAGTTAAACATGAATAAATGGATCTACATGGTAACGGAGTCAGTAGCACTCAAAAAAAATACCCTTGAAAGAAAAGTCATCCGAAATGGTGATAGAGTGGGTGCAGTATAATTTTTGTAAATATCATTTAGCTCTCGATATGCAAAATTTACATAATGCATATCCCAAGGTGATAATGTTTGCTTGATAGAATATAATATAATATATTTTATTGTATTGTCAGGGGCTTTAAAAAATACTCCGTAGCATTTTGCTTATTTTTATGGGCTTTTGAATATTGATACTTTTTAATACTTTAGTTACAGTATTTTTGGACTTCTCTTATACTCATACATACCTTGTAACTTGGTTAAAGTAATACTCCGTAAAATTTTGTTTCACCATTTTAATCTTTAAAAAAAAAAAAAAAAAAAAAGTGACTGATATCACCAAAATCAAATGCATGGCAAACATAGTGGACTAGAAATTAAAGAATAATAATAAAAATTATATACATATTATTTCAAAGAATCACTACATGAACTGCATACTCCTATCTGCATTTCCATATAGTGTGTGTCTCACTCAAATGGCAAATGGAAATCAGAAAGATGACTATCACCACCATATCCTAACCTTCATTCTACCCAAGAAGTTTACAAAAGATCTGGGATTCATTAAAATTGTGCAAAAGATGATTTCAGATCCAAGCAGGCAACTATATCAGAACCCAACCACGTACCGCGTTTGCAATTCCCAGAACAGCCTAGACTGCTTCAGTGCTTCAGCTCGGTCAGACACCAGCCTTTCTTTCCACAGCTTTCGAAATCTAAAACGGGGCAAAGAATATATAGTTCATCATTGTATCCATGTCACCGGAAGATAGGCTCGAGAACAGGGATTACAAACGATACAATGCATGCTCGAGACAAACTCACCTCCTCTTCAGAAGCAAATCTAATTCCACCATGTGCACTACGTTGGTGTAAACACCTACCTGAAATTAAGAGGGAATAGCACAATGTAATCAATTGGTTAAACAATGTGAAACCATTGGTTTGATGCCCTGTTATATGCAAAATCACTACGCCTTTTCTGAATAACTTTGCTTTCAGACAAAGGTACACTTGAAAATCTATCTATTATTATTAAATCTTCCTCCCTCCTATTTATACCGTTGAAAAGACAGTGTGAATAGATTTAGTTCTGTATAGTGGTTTTGTATACTGTTGAAAATACAATAGGCTCGGAATATGCTAAAATTTGAATAGATGTAAATCTTCAAGTAAACAAAAGATTTGTCATTTGTGCAAACATTAGACCCACAGATGGACCTATACCGAATTTAAAGGCAACTATATATGAAAATCAACCGTAATTCTTATTTGTGGACGAAATACCTATTAGATACAGACCTGTCTGCAAATGGGACACTTTGACTCCTTACTTGCAGCCTTTAGACCATCGCATAGCATCACAGAAGCTGCCCTGCATGCACATGATTTGCAGAAAAGATGCCCACAGCCTAAAGCATAGGGGTTGAAAACAAAATCCTAATTTTGTGACCAGCTTTGAGTTAGGAACAGAATTCCGACATGAAATTAATCTATTTTCTTTACAGTGAAGTAAATGACTCACCAGGCAAACAGCACACTTCAGGCTGTATTCTAATTTTATATTTTCTGGAAGCGTCAAAGTGAGTGTAAACTCAGTAGCATCGAAATCACATGGGAAAGAACTGAAGAGCTCTCTTGAGCTCTTACCATTTGAGGCATTGAAGTTCAAATAGAAAGCTCCTAGTTCAATCAACCACGGTGATTGCAGAATCTCCAAGTGCTCAGCACTTATTGTAGATTTAAAATTCCTTCCCTTAACAGAGCCATGAATCTACAAGAAGATATTTCTTCATATAGGAAGAAAAGAAGAAGAGTATAAGAATGCACACAAACAAAGCCAAAAAAAAGCCTTACCTTGTCATACTTCTTAAGGATTTTTCGCATAGCAGTAGTATTCATCACTGCATACTGCATTAGCATTTGACACTCTCGTGCCATGGCTTGCTGATCATCAACAAAACAGTGACGCAACGATATGAAGTATTGTTGCACCCCTGGAGCCATATGAAGTCTGAGAAGTCTTCTTACTCTAGAGCTAAAACACCCAGCAACGTCAGAGGCCTCCTTCTTCAGTTCAGGAAAGAAGGTTTGATCACAGACTAAAGAAATACAAAATTGATCATTACAACCTCATATAATGCAACAACTATGCAGAATGCTTGCTGTTAAAGAAAGAAAATGGTCTTTGAAGATCTTTTTCTCCATTAATGAATACAAGTCCATACATGCAGAAGAATCTTATCCAGCCATAATCACATCAAAACGTTAAAACGAAAAACAGATTGTTGGTGGAAGGGGCTGCCATAAACACAGAATTCAGAAAAATATTCTAGTTTTTTGCTAACCACACACAAGAAGCTAACAATTCTTTCTCAGCAACAGTCTCTCTACACAAATTCCTCATGAACACCCATCCAAGTTGCTCAGGCTTTAGGCTTGGTAACCACAAGGTTCCAAGTTCAACTCTCCGTGAGAGCAGCCTATCCTATTGGCCTTTTTTAGGCAAACTAAGCTAGTTTATCTCCTTGTAATCTTTTGCGGGCTAGGGTTTACCCTAGCACACCCAGTAATGGATCCTGGTTTCTCTCGTCATCTAAATTCTAAATTCTAAATTCATTCTGTGTAATGGCTGCTGGTTTCTCTCCTCATCCAAATTGAATAATTCCGCAAATATTTCCAAAACACGTTGAATAATGTTGCGGATCTTACAACAAATGCATTACACACATGCATTCAAACAGCAATATTCACGATGAACGGAATAATTCCGCAAATATTTGCAAAACACATTGAATAATGTTGCTGATTTCACAACAAATGCACTACACACATGCATTCAAACAACAATCACAACAAACAATTCAAAAAAATCAAGCACCTCATTCAAAGCCATTCAACTATTAACAAAATTTGACGAGATAAAAACGTACAAGAGCAGCATTCATTGGAACTCTTGAGAGTGTTGCATGCGGAGCAGCGTTTGAGAACTTTCTTCAGGCTTTTGTATTCGACATAGGACAGCTTGTTGCCTTCATCCTCGTGAACGTACTCCTTGAAAGTCTCCCCAAACTTCATCTTCTTCCACGCAAAACAGAATCCAATTCCTCCCGAGGGTGTATGGCAGCTGAGATCGATACATACACGTATACAAACAAGATTAGAATATATATAATCGCGTCGATCTGGTACGAAGGATCGTTACATACGCCTCCTGCCGCCGCAATTCCTCCGCTTTTTTGTTCCTTTTTCCCCCTGGGATGGTGGTGGGCCTGAGATAATACAATTATCTAGAAACTTCCGATCAGATTCGACAATGAAATTGCCGTATAATATCAATTCGGTTTTTTTTTTTGAGAATAATGTTGCGTTTCCCCTAAAAATTTTCTAGGAGGAAAAAAAATGATATTTGTTGTCAAGGGAAAAAGGTTTAAATATACTCCAAATTTTTACGATAAAAGTGGCTAGACGCTAAACTTTAATAAAATTTTATAAGAGTTAATACTATTTGTGCACCTTCAAGTATAATAGTTTTGCAATGCTTAGTCTTAAATTTTTAAAATTTTAAATTGATTACTAAGTTCTTAAGTTTATTGGTAATTAATTTGTAACTCATCGACATATTTGTGACTTTTTTATATAAGAGACCATAAGTTTGAATTTTAGTAGGAAAGTTATAATTAAACGCTAATTATACACATCAAATTGATAATATATCTTTTTTAATAACAAACTTTTTTTTTTCATATTATACATTTTCAATTGCAATAATAAAATTTTAAAATAAAGCATCTCATCATCACCATTAGTGAATCATCACAACTACCTTCATATATTTTCATCCACAAATTCTCTATCATAATACATCATATAAGTGTCATTATATTCCAATATCAAATCTAGTAATGCGTGTCCAACATGCCAACCTATGGTCAAGCAACATATTGTCATATTCTATCAATTCTTACATCCTCTTAATCAATTCCGTGTCACAAGTTCGTTCAAATATAATTTATCTTTTTGTATAATTTACGAGTTATTTTTTTGTGGAAAGGAGAGGCCAGAGGGCCCAGGAATTAACGACGTCTACTTGTCGCTACGTTCAGGGAGTCACGACGAAGGAAATCTTTGAGCTCATCTGGAGGTTGATCCAGCACGGTAGTACCCCAGGGTGAATCTTGGCCCAAGTTGACAAGAAGGTCAGCGCACCGATTACCTTCGCGAAAAACATGAAAAATCTTGACGATCTGGGGGTCCCCTATTGATTCCAATGCATGAACCATAGCTTCTGAGTCCACCTCTACGATGAGCTTCTCAAATCCGTATCGTCTCGCGATAATAAGACCTTCCCTTAAACCCCATAGTTCCGCCATAAAAACTGTTGATTTTACCAATATTCGAGTAACTCAATTGACATATTTAAAGTTTGAACTACATGTTTTCCTTGTCATTCACAAATTTAAAAAAATCGAATGAAAGGTCAAATTGCACTATCATAGATGAGATAAGAGGTGCCTTTATAGGTAGTTCTATTTTTTTCATACTCCATTTGATGTATTTTATTAAATATATGTCCTATATTTCCTTTATGGGGAATCTTTGATGATTGTATTCTTTGAAGGTAATTTTTTTTCTTTTTTTATATGAGGGAATCTATATACAATTACTAATTGAATGTGTATTGGATAAATTATGTCTTTTTAATTATATTCGGTGAATAACTACAAAAAGTGAAAGAAATAAATCCGTCTTGAGTTGTCTCTAATCGATTGATTCAAATAAAAATAAAAAAGCAAATAAATCGTTCTCAGTGAGAGTCTAACGAAATGCTTGATGGGTTAGGATTGCATCATATCATCAAAAGATAATGATGTTCCCACTCATCTTGCATCAAAATCCATTCTTCAAAAAAGTGATGATGCTTTTGGTTGGATTCTGCCCTCCACCAAGAAAATGTGGATGTTTTTATTTTTAACAATATTCATAAGAAATTTGTGTATTGAAAAATATCATATACTTCTTCCATTAAGGTATAATACATATTTAATTTTTAGTATTTCTTGGAGTCCCTATAACAATGGCGGCTGGTTAAACTAAAGATTAGAAAACATTTCTTTGTTCGGTAGTCCCTGTCATTCTGACAAGGAGATCATTAGCAGTTTCTGCATACATACATACATACATGAAGATATGCAATTATATATATATATATATATATATATATATATATATATATATATATATAACTGCAAAAAACATTAATTAACATGATATTATCATAATCTGAAAAAGAAACACGAACAAATCCCCTATTTCACCACTGATATTTACACATATACCTATCAACAAGTTGAAAAAAAATGAAAAAACTTTGATTGCAAAAGCCAAAATTAAAGCAAACTACTTTAAATCTTTAATCATTAGTCTATGTAACACCTGCATATATGCTCGCCGGACTAACTGAATGCTCAAAAATGGCGATTAAGTTAAAATTTACGTATAGTTTGATCTTTGTTACGTTTATTATAGTCTTCTTGGCTACGCTGCACCATAGCCGCCGCGGTTCCGCGGCGGTGAAAAGAAATGGGAGTTATTATAGGAATGATTTCATTTCCTCGGCGTCGAATTATACAATCGCCGATTATCTCCGTAATCTCACCGGCGGGCCCCACCTCGCCGGAACGGCGGCGGCCGGCGCCGCCGCCGTTTATGTGAGGTCCCATTTCGAGCGGCTGAAGATGGAGACCCGTGTGGTTAACTACACCGTTCTTTTGAGTTATCCGGTGAGGGGTTCGGTGACGGCGGTGTTTATCAACGGGTCCGATTTTTCCGTCCCGTTGTCGGAGCCGGGGGGCGGCGGCGGGGTTGTAATGGCGTACCACGCGTACGCGCCGTCGGGGACGGCGTACGGAAAGGCGGTGTTTTTGAACTACGGGCGGGACGGCGACTACGGCGAGCTGGCGGCGGCGGGGGTGGACGTGGCGGGCTGCGTGGGGATTGTCCGGAGAGGCGGCGGGCTGTCGAGGGGCGAGGCGGTGGAGAGGGCGGCGGCGCGTGGAGTGGCGGCGGTGCTAATGTACACCGACGGTGAGCGTGAGAAATTCGGCGTGGAGAGGGGAACTGTGATGAGTGACCTGGGGGACCCACTTAGCCCTGGGTGGGGAGGGGTTGAGAACGGAGAGAAGCTGAGATTAGATGACCCGCGGGTGAGAGATAAATTCCCGAAAGTCCCGTCGTTGCCAATATCCATGGCGGCCGCCGGAATCATCCTGAGATCTCTGGGAGGGGCTGAATTGCCCCAGGAGTGGAAGAAGAATCTAAAGAATAGTGGGATTGATTTTGAAAGAGTTGGACCTGGTCCGACCATGCTTAACTTTTCATACGAGGTTAGCTTAAGGCTTAACCCAAATTTATCAAAAAAAAATGTTGTCTTTACTCTTTATGGATATTTGAATTCTTGTTTGATATCTATAACCACTTGCATATGTTATCCATAGCTAAACGGCTAAAGAAAGACAATATATCGTTCTTACAGGGAATTTGACACAGTACACAATGCCTGTGTGGTGTCCAGGAGCCCCTCATAGTCCACGTATAAGCCTTATACACATACGCCTAACTGGTTTCGCTCAGCCATAGGCTCATCAGGGAACGGGAACGGCAATAACTCCTGACCAGTTGTGCCATTCGAATTGCATCGGTCCCTTTTATAGTCAAGTCCAAAACTAACGACATGCTCCCCAAACATAATCGGGTTGGCGTGTCTGACTCGGCCAGACCTAGCGTCTAAGGCAGAACACCCTTAACGTTATTGTCGCCCCATTTACCCACGTTGTGGCTAACCAGTTGACTGTTCATTTATTGGGTCTAAAACGGTCATGAAAAACAAATTGACTCAAGAAGGCCAATAGATTATTTTTATTGAGAGTTAAACTTGTAACTTTGTGGTTAGCAAACCAATAGTCTGACCAGTTCCGCTTGGAATGCCTCTTTTGTTTGATAGTTTGTTGCATATAGCTATTGTTGTCTCATTGTCAAATGTTGTTGGCTGGAAACATAGCTGCATAGGACATGATCCGAGGTTGCCTTTAGGAGAAATTATGGAAACTGATCAAATTTAGAAACACTGCTATTTATGCTAAGTGGGAAGACCACCTTGACTCATGATTCCATTTTATGTGTGTTGTATATTTATCTTTCTAGTGAACATCATTTTGTTTACTCTGATCAGGGGGAGAAGAAGATGGCAACGATTCAAAACGTTTTTGGCATTATAAGAGGCTCGGAGGAGCCTGATCGGTTTGTACTGCTCGGGAACCACAGAGATGCGTGGACATATGGAGCAGTTGATCCCAATAGCGGAACTGCTGCCCTACTTGACATAGCTCGCAGATATGCTCGTCTCGTGAGCTTGGGCTGGAAACCTCGACGAACAATCATGCTTTGCAGCTGGGACGCTGAAGAGTTTGGTATGGTAGGTAATAAATACTCTATCTCGAGCAGTTGATAGCATATTTACAGTGTCTAATGGTAGTATTGATTGTGTTTTCAAGCATTCATCATCCAAGGCTCAAACAATCTAAGACGTACTGAATACTGATCAATATATATAATGTCAAATTTCATAGATGCCCCGACTGTTTGTCTGATATGGTTGCATACATATACATGTTTTGGTCATTAAAACAACGAATCTGATATAATTCTTGTGGCTTCAGATTGGCTCTACCGAGTTTGTTGAGCAGAACCTTATGAATCTGGCCGCTAAATCTGTTGCATACCTAAATGTGGATTGTGCAGTTCAAGGGCCTGGCTTTTTCGCTAGTGCAACTCCTCAGCTCGATGATCTTCTTCTCAATGTCGCTAAGAAGGTAATTAAGCTGAACTTTGCCTCAGTTCACCGATTTTAAGTGCAGAAATGGCTCTCTTCGTCTAACAATTTGCCCCGCTTTGACACATAAATATCATTTCAGGTTCGGGATCCTGATCATGAGAGGACGACAATATTTGAAACTTGGGCAGTTTCGAATAGAGGTACGAATGTAAGTTTTCTCCCTCCCCTCTCATTTCCCCGCTATTTTCACTTGAGATTACAGTAATTATTAGCTAAGCAATTTGAGAAGGGAAAACAGTATATTATAACACTATGGTTAAAAACTTTAGTTTCATTTTCTATGGACTGTACTAACTATTTATGTCTGCATTGCAGATCCAGAGGCTTAGTAGAGTAGATTCAGATTTTGCTTCGTTTTTGCAACTTGCAGGGATCCCTTCGGTCGATTTATACTATGGTAAAGGTATACACGAATTTATGGCATTACATAACCAAGTTATATTATCGATTAGATTATATGCACCTTAGAGGAATAGCGGGTACACTTTCCATCTTGTAGATTTTCCGGTGTACCACACTGCCTTTGACTCTTATGATTGGATGATAAAATTCGGAGATCCATTGTTCCAACGACATATTGCAGGTAGCTTTTGGATTCGTTATACCTTACTCAAAACACACTTGGAAATATGTATAGAGCTTAGAATGACAGCCTCGGTCTTCTCTCGTTGGGAATTTTTTGTTTTGATAACAGTATCGGGAGTTTGGGGACTTCTCGGACTTCACCTAGCTGACGATGCAGTTCTTCCTTTTAACTACGAGCCTTATGCTGCTGAGTTGCTGGTATAACTTTTAGTCTAGACCGTTATCTATAGTTTATTGCGCCCGTTTTAGCTATGTGCCTTATGCTACTAAGTTGCTGTTATAATTTTTTGTCTAGACCGCTATCTATAGTTGGTTGCACCCATTTATGAAGCTTTTCGAACTTTTATTGTCGGGATGTTTTAATTGATAAGCTTATTTGCAGAGGTATACGCGAAGCTTGAGTGGTGTATTGGAAGGAGGCGTGTCGTTAGATCAAATTTTCGATGCCATTCGGGAGCTTAGTACTGCAGCTAAAGCTATTGAGGAAGAAGCAAAGGTTAGAGGAATATAGGCTTTTGGAAGTTCTTTATGTAACTTTGTTCTTCTTTACTTTTTGTAATGTTTAGCCATCAAATGTAGAAACTAAGGAAGGATGAAACCATGGCTGAACTTTTGATATTGGAGCGGCGGATGCTAAACGATCGCCTGATGTCTGCCGAGAGAGGTTTCTTAGACAATGAGGGGCTTAACAGAAGGCAATGGTTCAAGCATCTTGTAAGTATTTTTGCCATTTCTTAGCATCTTGCAAAATGAAACTAATTTAGGTAAGTTTTGATTCTGGATAGCTATGTCAAGGTCATTGCTGCATACACATATTGTATTGTATAAACTTTGCTTTTACTCGGGGTGTGGCGTTGAAATGCAGGTTTATGGACCGAGCACCGGTGGTAAAACCGAGCTAGATTTCTACCCCGGAATAGTTGATGCTGTTTCGCGATCGACGCACCTGAACAACACAGAAAGGGAGGCAGTAATCCAGCATGAAATCTGGAGAGTTGCAAGGGCTATCCAAAGAGCTGCCTATGCTCTCAAAGGCAATCTAACCTGACAAACTTGCACGTAATGTGTTGAAAATTTTTCAGAAAGGTTTGGCAGGATTTTGTGAATCTGTTTGGTTGTAAACATTTTGGAAAACACATCGCGCCAGGTAGGGGTCGAACCTACGACTTTCTGCTTAGGAAACAGACGCTCTATCCACTGAGCTACAGGCGCTGATTGTATTTTTATACAAAGTTTAGATATAAATCATAGTATATTAAAATTGATCAATTACCAACTGAAGTGCCAAAAAGAATGACTAAATAGATAAATCATAACTCTCATATAAGAATATCACGAATTCGATTCTTGTCTATACTTTCTCCGATTTTATAATGTAATTTTTTACTTCTCTTGTGCAATTACTTTTCAACCTCTCATGTGTGCTTAGTAGGTTAAAATACTGGAGTTTATCCCGTCTTTGCACCTTGATATTTAGAGTGAAATTTACTCATAAGAAAATGATGCTACATGACTCTTAGGTGTTTGATTATTTATGTCATAAGCTATATTCGTTTTTCGATTCATAAGCATAGAACAAGGTTTTGATTAGACTAGTTAGTTTTGGTAATGCAAATATCAACACAATGTGCTAAAAAAAGTCCTAGATACTGGAAAATGTGACATTATTTTTTTAAAGAGAGGATAAATTCAATCTATTTATGACTAATAAATGTTATTTATTCAAGATGATGACTATACAAATTATTTAATAAAATTATAATGTTATTATTTAACGAGTAACTTCAATTTACAATGTCAAGTACCTTGTGGTCTGATGGCATCACTGTTACTATTCCAAATGGAAGGTCTCAGGTTTGAGTCCATCCCAATCAAGGATGTTGGCATTATCATGTTGTTTAAGCAGATACTATGTATAGCGTTAGATTGTACTACTCAACAAAAAAAAGAACAACATCTAATATTAAGGTTATTGTCAATTGTGTAAATCAAAATAATGAGAAAGAGAAGGGGAATCTCCTTCTGTCATAAAAAACAAGTTTGAATACTACTTGAGAATTTACAGAGAGAAGGTATAGAGGAGATGAAAAAAGAGAAAAAAATGAAAGAAAAGCATGAGTGAAAAAAGTTATTTAAAAAAAAAAAAAAAAAAGAGCACGTCCAAGTGCCAACTGAGCTCAATAGTTGTTGTCCACGCGATTTGGTGCAAAGCTTTTCCCCTTCCCCCTAATAAATGGGACCCACAAAAAAACATAATTTGCAGGAGAAAAAACTCATTAAAATTCATGCTTCCAATTTGTTAAAAATCACTCCATGATTTTTTTTTTTCCAAATACAAAAACCACTAAAAACCCCTAATGGGATTGCTCTAAGCTCTCAAAAGGTCGGTCCATTTTACAACCTTTTGACAACCTATTTTACATAGAATGGATATTGCCTTCTTCTTTTGGACTAATGAAGAGTCTTTTATTAAACTGTGACAACATCCTCATACTCCACCTTCTTTATGAAACATCTTTGTACGTCAGGGCTCATTCTCAAAGTCCGTATTGCCTCTTTTCTCATTATTAGGTCACTCCATGCATCATTATATCTAAGTTTGCCCTCTAACATCTATGCATTTCTATACCTAGATGGCTTGATATGAGTTTTCACCACCTATAGAAAATTTAGTAGCTCGATAAGAGTATGAGTTGCGTCCCTATACTCTATGTCCCCAACAATGTTATGTTAGTATATTTTTATTTTTTTTTTGGGAACTTATGTTAGTATTTTTTGTACTACAAGAAAATGAAAGCTTTGAATGGTGTCATTAATTGAAAGATGAAGGCAATACCTATCCAACTCATCTTATTCACTCTGTTCTGATTGTCTCAAAAGAAAGTAACTGTAATCTGCAACAAGGTGGACACTGCAGCTGTGAAAAGGGATAACTCGCGCCAGGTAGGGGTCGAACCTACGACTTTCTGCTTAGGAAACAGACGCTCTATCCACTGAGCTACAAGCGCCCCACACATAATATATAGCAGACAAAAGCTACATGAAGTGAGAGCATTACTAATTGGTACAACAAACTATTTTATAACTAAAATAAAGAATACATTGAAAGTTAGGCCATTGGGGTCTGTTTGTTATCGATCCTTTCTTCTTTAAGCTTTAAGCCTTGTGAATATAATATTACACTTCTTTCATAATTTTGATGCTTTTTCGGGTTTATGGTGGACCTGATTCATTAAAACTACTCATTTTATCTATTATATAATTAAACAAACTCTTTTTTTTTGTTTATTTTTTAATATTTATATTTATTTTTAATTTTTTTTGTGTGTTTAATAGTACTTTTAGTGTAGTTTCTAAATATATAAATTTTGTTTACTAATGCTAAACTTAATATCATGAAAAATTAAATTAAAAATAACTTCAATCAAGCTTTGTTAAGCGAACTAAACACATAAAAATATTAATTTTGCATGCAAGAATAGTATTTCTCATAAAATTCGTATCACAAAGTTACCATTTCTTTTTAGATATTTTACTTTTTTGTTGTTGTTAATATCACCATCTAGTCATTGTAAGAAGTTTGAAAATAAATAATAACAGAAATATTTGTATTAGAGTCGTATTTTTCCATTCATAACCACCACTCGATGTTTTCCATCCAACACACGTCTTGACTTTCTACTCCTTTGCTTTTAAGCTCATCTAACATTTTATGTAAATCTAATCATTTACTAGGTCTTTAATGTCTTGTCATAATCAATAATGATGTGTTAAAAATAATCAAAATTAATACTTCATTTATCTCATTTTATCTGTCTTATTTACTATTAATTGGACAAACAAACTCTTATTTATTTGTTTATTTTCTTTAGTGTTTTTTTTGTGTGTTTAATAATACTTTTTATGTAATTTACAAATATAAAAATTTTATATACCAATATATTAAGAAAATTTGAATTAAAATGAATTTCAGTTAAACTTCGTTAATTAAACCAGACACAATAATATATAACAAAAAAAAAAAGAAAGAATTAGGCAAAAGGGTCAAATAGGCCCATGTACTATCATTGATTGTTCATCTAGCACCATGAACTAAAATATGGTCCATCTAGGTCATTATACTCCTAATTATTTTTCATCTAACATTTTTAGCCTATTTCTAACAAGTAACCCATCTAATTTGATGACATGGAAAAATAAAATTAGAAAAAATGATGACATGTTATTTATATGGATGTTTTGGATGATTTCTACCATATTTCATTAATGAAAAACAATAATTTCTTGCAATGAAATAGGGTGTAAATCAAAATTGTTATATAAAGTTTTAACTACATGAGTGTATGTATAGCGGGGTATTCACTATCGTTCGGCAATGAGATTTCATGGAAATCGATATATGAAAATTAAATTATTTTTATAATAACTTAAGATATATTGTATTGGGTAAATTTTATTTTATTTTAAAAATAAATTAATATTTTTGGATTTTTGGATAATTGAATAACTTAAGATATTGTATTTTTGGATGATTTCTTGGAAAGAAATAGGGTAGAAATCAAAGTTGCTATATAAAGTTTCAACTACAGTGTACTGTGTATGTATAGCGGAGTGTACTGTATATGTATAGCGGATTATTCAGTGTTGTTCGACAATGAGATTCCATGAAAATTGATATATAAAATTAAATTATTTTTAAAAAAATAAAAAATTTACCCAATATAATATCTTAAGTTATTATATTTAATTTTAATATATCGATTTTCATGGAATTTCATTGCTGAACAACTTTGAATATCCCACTATACATACACAGTCATGCAGTACACTGTAATTAAAACATTATATAACAACTTTGATTTTTACCTTATTTCATTGCAAGAAATCATTTTCTTCATTAATGAAATAGGGTAAAATCATCCAAAACATTCATATAAATAACATGTCATCATTTTTTATTATTTTATTTTTCCATGCCAACAAATTAGATGGGTTACTTGTTAGAAATGGGCTAAAAATGCTAGATGAAAAATAATTAGGAGTATAATGACTTAGATGGACCATATTTTAGTTCTATGGTGCTGGATGAACAATCAGTGTTAGTACATGGGTCTATTTGACCCTTTTGCCAAGGAATTATTGTCTGAAAATTTAAAATGAAATTGAATCTTATTATTAAATTATTATTATTATTATTATTATTATTATTAATCTTTACATCAAGATTCAATAATACCCTTGCGTCACCGTCGTCTAATTCTGGACACTGGTCAAAAGCTTAAAGTAGAAAAATGCCGTATTCCACAATTAGCGCCACGCGGAAGATACAACTGCACACTTCGCTGTCTCCTCACTACCATTCTTCTCCAACGGAAAAACGTCCACATTCATCAAACCTTTCAACCAAACACACAAAAGCTCCATTAACTCCTCGTTTTAGGGTTCCTTAGCTCTTCCAGTGCAGGTATGCAGTATCATTTTGGTTTTTTTTTTTTTTTTTTGATTGAAAATTTTCGATTGAATGTCTTGATGGGTATTCTTGATTTGTGATGAATGGTGGGCTGGAGCCTGATAATTGATGCATGATTATTTTCGCTACGTTTTTCTCTGACTTGTGATTTTCATTTTCCGTTCTTGGTTTGGGGAGAATGGAGGGATGGCAGCTTAAAAATGGTGCCTTTTGTAACGCAGATGTATTCTCCTTGAGAAATTATCATCCCAATATATCAGATTGATTGGTTTGAGCGTTATTAGAGAATTTGATTTGATAACAGAAATGTAAATTGCGGAAGTCATTGTATTCATTTGATGGGAATGTGAGAAGTTACGGTGAAAAAAAGAAAATGAACTGAAGAGTTACAAGTAGCTTGATCTCAAATTTTAACGTAAATCTTGCCCACAAAAGACGAAATCCTGAGTCTGGGCCCACATCCCGGCCAAAAAGATTTGTGGAGGTGGTAAATCATAGTGATTCAACATCCATTAGATAGGAGGGCGAGTGCCCCGTGTGTGACTCCCACACAACTCGATCCTGTGTTCTCGCCCACAATCTGTTCCACAGGAACTAACTGAACTATTCATGCTGGCAATTGTAACGTAAATCTGCAATGCATATAATGTTGATATTGGGATGCAGTAGCAGATCCCTGCCTTTTCTTTTTACTTATTTATAAGTGATCTCTCATGCTTGGGTGAAAAGACTGGGTCTTGGTCTCATTGAATTGAAGAGTTCCTTCTTGAGGTTCCCTTAGGACTAAAACTGATTTTTTATTGATCATTAATCATGAACCATAATGCAGCTTCATTTGATTATATTTTCAGTGTTGCAGTTTTCGAGATGATAATGCTGCATTTTGTGACTATATAATTTTTTTTCTTGGTGATAGGAAAGATAAGAGTACTGTTTCTTGATGTCGACTTTGGGCAATCCAGCAAACGTATTCTGGCATCAGTGTGCGGTTGGGAAGGCGGATAGGGAAAAACTACTTAATCAACAGGGGTGCGTTGTATGGATTACTGGCCTCAGTGGTTCAGGTTGGCACTGATATTCTGTTTCTTGGTGGTGTTATATTTCATTTGCTTCTATTTCTTGATTAATTAGCTTTAGTTCAGCATAATTTATTGCCGAGTCTCCCTGGCAATCCTTATTCTGCAGGAAAAAGCACACTTGCATGCTCTCTTGGTAGAGAATTACACTCGAGGGGTAAGCTTTCTTATGTTCTTGATGGTGACAATGTTCGGCATGGTCTCAACAAGAATCTTGGTTTCTCACCGGATGACCGGACTGAAAATATCCGCAGGGTTGGTAAGTGCGTGCTTCCCCTCTATATAACGACTCGGATCAGTTGTCTTGTGTCCAGATGTTCTTGGAACAGACTAATAAATTACTCTGTATTTGATCAAGAAAAACATCATGTACTGCATAGCTCCATATAGGGGCAAAGTCGGAATTTCTTGAAAGAGTATTTCGACCGACTGGGGTTTCTGATAGTAGTTGATTCTAGTAAAATGATGCTTTGCAATCCCTAAATCAAGAAGTTCTTTTGAATATCTATTCAGGGGAAGTTGCGAAGCTCTTTGCAGATGCTGGTTTGATTTGCATTGCCAGTCTAATATCTCCTTACAGAAATGATCGGGATGCTTGCCGGGCAATGTTGCCAGATGCGTTTGTTGAGGCATGACGAACAAACTCTGATACTTTTGAGAATTAAGTACACATTGCACCAAAATCCTTATGCCGAGGATAATAGTCTCTTTTTTTATTATTATTTGTACAGGTCTTTATGAATATGCCACTAGAAGTATGCGAAGGAAGAGACCCAAAGGGCCTCTACAAGCTTGCTCGTGCTGGAAAAATTAAAGGTTTGTTTTGTTCATTTACTAACCCCTGGGATATTCACTTAAATGACCTGTTCGTTTTATCCCATCGGTCATTTCAATCAAAGATGCAAATTGAAATTATGAATAGATAAATACTAATGTGTTAATTAGCGATAGTTGTCAAGTGTAGATGATTAAAAGAGTTCCGGGAACATATTTAGGCATTTGTTAATTCCCTATGCTACTTTCTCGTATGAAATACTCAAAATCTTCTTCCGCTGTTTGTTCTAGGAACTAGGATGCTATACTTTGAAACATGAATAAACGTGATTTGAAGCGCTTGATTGCATTGCAGGTTTTACTGGAATAGATGATCCTTACGAGGCGCCTTTAAAGTGCGAGGTGATTGTTGTGGCTAAAAGCCGAAAAATGAGGCAACATGTCGCCATTAATTGTCGACATCTCTTCCTTGATTAGTCGATTTCTTGTGTTTAAAAACGAAAACTGATCACAAGTTTTGTTCTTTCTCGTTCAGATTGAACTACAACAAAAAGGCGGAGCATGTCCTACGCCAAATGAAATGGCGGGGCAAGTGGCTTCTTATTTGGAGGGCAGGGGCTTTCTGCAAACTCTATGATCACGAATTTTCGGCCCCGAGGAACAGAAGCTGCTACTGCTTCAACCAACAGCAAGAATACTGTTATTTGCAATGCAATGTTTTTTTTCTCTTTATCTATATCTTGCAGATGTTATAGAAGGTTTATAGGTATAATAAGACTAGGATTTGTTTTCTTTTGGTCTATTAGACATGTACCAAAACGCCTTAGCAGTACTGCTGCTCTGTAAAATACAAATTACAGGTTCCCCATCTCTTTCACACATTGTACAATCATTTATAAAATAAGTTAAGGTTGGTCTAAAAGATAAAGGTTATTTGTGTTTTTTTGGTTTTCACGCAAGAAATGTAAACTGCACTAGAAAAACTATGTATGACAAGTTTAATGGTTATAGTAAAAGTCAAACTCATCATCTTTAGTGTTGAAATCATGCTCTATTTACTCACTCAATCATCTCGGTTGAGTGTAGATTTTGACTATTATACAGGAAGGTTTAATCCTTACGCCATATATTAATGTTTAGAAATCTGCACATAGTGGGGCAATTCTAACAGAGTTGGTCAGGTTATTAATTTGATAACCATAACATTTTAAATTCGATTATGGAGCAGTCTATTGACATTCTTTATTTAAGCCGGATCAGCTATGAACAATAATTTAAACTAATTTATCTCATTGTGACCATTTAAGACCTTTTTTTTATGATCTCCCATATGAGAGAGTCACACAAGGTAAGATCATAAGATAAACTTCATCTAAAGTTGTGTAATAGCTAAGGGCATCCACAATAGGTGATTTTTTCTTTATTTTTGCAAGTTTCTTTGCCACATAGAAGAGAGAGAAGACCAAGGTCTCCCTTCAAGATCTTGATTTTTTTGTGGGCCTCGCAGAAGATAGAAGTTAGAAACTCCAATAGTAATTCAAGAGGCACGTGTTCAAGGCACATGAAGACTGCATGGGCTTGCTGACGCGCTAAAACAGCCGCTTATTTTTTATTTTTGTGTCAAATTTGTTTTTGTTTTTGTTTTCTCTTTTATTTTCTTTTTTCTCTTTCCCTCCTCTCTTTTTTAATTATTACATTAAAAAAAAAAAAAACTTCACTATTAAGAATACCTGCAAATGGGATTTTTTTTAATGAAGTACACGTACATTGTAACATTGCATTCTATATTTAGACAATGGACAATTCAATCCGATTCTTCCCACTGACAAATGCATCTCACCAACTCTTAACCGTTGACCCCATCCAATCTGTTATCTGTAGCCATACTCGACTCAAAAAGATCTATTTCATTAATATCTGATCATTAATCTATCCCAGATTCCCAGATTGAGAGATAAGAGGAAGATATATATACATATATAGACAGAGAGATAGGGGATAAGCAAATTCGAAGATTGCTAGAAGAAAGGGGAGGAAAAATGGTGTTCAACAGCTTACTGGTGGTAGGTGTGGCGAATGTTTCAGCAGATTTGTGCCAATACATAGCTTGCAATCCGGAACGGCTCAGCCGCGATCAAGTTCTGTATCTCCTCTTCTGCTTCCCCTGCCGTCAGCTCAGCCGCCTCGCTCTCTGTCTCTGGACCTTCTTCTGCTTCCCTTCTCCCGACCGATATCTCTCTTCCTCTTCTCCGTCGTCTTCCTCCTCGGATTCCGACTCCGATTCCGATCTCGAGGATTTGCACCCTCATATCCATTGATCTCCTAGGGTTGGATGTTTGATTTCGCCCCCAAATGTATAGTATTTCCCGTCTTTACCCTTTGATCTCGCTTCCTGTAATCGTTTTGTAATCTCATATGCAATTTAAGTATCTGATTATCATTAATTTCTTGATGCTGTTCATTGATGATTATGTTGGGGAAATTGATGTGCATATGATTGCGTTGTTGAAGGAAATGATTAAGAGCTTAGGTCTAATGCGTATTGTGGATTTGAATGAATTCCAAAATTTTGTTACTGTTTTTGTTTGCAGATGTGATTGGTTCTGTCTGTTTTTTGTCAATCATACATTTTGTCTTTTGTTAAGAACACTGTTAGCCTGATGTGATTCCTTGCTTCAAGGAGTTCAAGGGAAGGCATCTATCTATTCATAGTTTATTGGCAGACAACTTTGCTTTATGCCATATTTTCATAAGATTTTCTTATCACAATTCCTTGATCTCAACTTTGTGCATATTGTTTAAGAAGAAACATATGCCTAGCTTTTGATGAAATTTGTTTAAAGAACTATAAACAGAGGAGATCAAGACCTGGGATCATCTGGAGACCTTGACCAGCAGTGAAGACCCGGGAATCATTGGGAGACCTTGACCAATCAACGAAGACCCTTGTGCAGAGTGTACATGCAGGGGTAGGAACCTGGGGATTGACGGGATGACTCACGATATACCTCCTCTAGCTGCTCTTGAATTTGGGTTCGGGGGGGCATAAGATTAATCTAACGAATCTAGGATACCTAATGTATATAAAAAAAAACTATAAAAAGAGTGTTTCCACTCCACTTCTCCAGTCTGTTCCATTGGAAGTTTTTACCATTATTGTCTGATAGGCCAGTACAGATTTGACAAGTATGCTGGAAGTGTTTTGACTTGTTAGTTTTAGGCTTCAAGTTCTTGGATTGAAAAGGTTGCAACATTACATCAAACATGTCCTGTCTGATGTGAAGTTATGCTTTACTGTGAAGGAATCAACAGAGAGGAAATTTCATCTCATCAGGGGGCAATAGAAGAACAGTGATCCAGGGTGGAGTGCTTACAGCTTTCATAGTATTGCAGAACTCAAGCCTGCAAAATGAGTTTCAGTATTTCAGATTACCAGCCTGGTCCCATTGTTGTTAGAATTGTATGTGCTTGTAAATGATGGCTTTATTTTCCTGTTTCTATGTGTTGTGGTCTTCACATGGATCCCTTGTACAGTTGCTGTGAATCTGGATGCTCTCTTGGCTAGATAAAATGCCTGCTTTTGTACATTTGAATACTAATTTGCTTTAAACCATGTGAGTAATTATATCCACCTTTGTAAAACTTGGAAACTTAAGTCGAGCTGGTTGCGTTGTTGATTTGGTAGTCACAAGCTTTCAAATTCGACTCATATGGGGAGTGACTTATTAGTTTTTTCGTTTTGGATCAGTTAGCTATGTGCAAGCTAGGGTCATAACGCAAGGTAGGATTTCACTTAGAGCGTACTTTTGGATAGCGAATACATGTTTTTCCCATAAATCAAAAGAAATTTAAGTTGTTTATTTTAATTTTTTTTTTATTTCTATGACGAGAGAAATATGTATTCACTATATAATTGTTACTTTAGGACCTTAACAAATATTTTAGCTTTGTAAAATCTCATATTTAATCTAATAGGAAAATTATTTGCACAGAAAGTAGATTTCTTCAATTATGACAACAATTTCTTAGATGCCCATGTACAATCAACATAATTCAAAAAATGGTTAAAAATGGAAAAAATAAAAATAATGATAATAATTGAATTTGGGATTTGGGATGTGACCGGTGACCGGTGATCGGGTGCGGCGATTTCTCGCCGGAGGGAAGATGAAGAGTTGAAGATTCGGCTGCTTCTTTTGCTACCTACTTCGAGAAATTACGAAATAGCCATAATTATCTTCGTAATTATGAAAATGCACCACTCAACCACCCTTGTCTTCTAAACAATATTCTTCTCGCCCGTCTCCCGCGGTCGTCTTCTCGTCTTCTACCTCTCCTCGCCATGGCTTCGTCTACTGATACACATGTTCAGGTATCTCTCTGTAGATTTCGAGATTATTGGCTGATTCATCTGTGCTAATATATATGGTACGAGTGAGCAATTTAACAGTTATGTACCATTTCTGTTTTCTGTTTTAGAATGCTGGTGATAAAGCGAACCTTTATCAGTTGATTCAAGCTCATCAGGTATGAATTTCATCATGCTTTATTTTCTGGTTATTAAGTTTATTTTTATAATATGCATGTATGAGTTAGGATCGGTGCGATTAATTAGGTTTGGTGTTGCAGGAAAAGGCTGCTAGGCTGCCTCCTATTGAGGAAGTTAGGACAGTGCTCGAGTACAGCCTGCGCGGCATGCTCTCTACTTTCTCTCAGGTCATCCTAGTTTTTATTTTTATTTTTTTAAATTTATTTCTCTTGGATTGTGTTAATGTAGATAAGTACTCTTATCAATTTTGCTTGCCTGGCTTTAGAATTTTGTGAAGTTGTGTTGTTGATTTCTAGGTGCTTTGTGGTTTATTGACATTTTCTCAATCTCAGTGAGGAAGAATGGATCAAATGGTATTCTGACAAAGTAGTACAGTTAATGAAGAAAATACTCAAAATAGATAGGCCAATCTCTTTTTTGTTTTTTTTTTTTTGGGAATAAGGTTCAAATAAGCCACTGAACTACACACCAAAATGCAATTAGGCCATCGAACTCAAAAATAATGCAATTAGGTCCTTAAATTACACAAAATCATGCAATTTGGTCCAAAATGACTTGTTTTACCTGCTTGGCCGGTTACCAATTTTAAAATTAATATTAATAATTTTAAATAAAATAATTAATTAAAATTAAAATTTAAAAAAAAAACAGTTTCTGCTGTATTGTCTCCAGCCGAAACTGTTTTTTTTTTTTTAAATTTTAATTTTAATTTTAATTAATTATTTTATTTAAAATTATTTTAAAATATTATTTTAAAATTGGTAACCGACAAAGCAGGTAAAGCAAGTCATTTTGGATCAAATTACATGAATTTGTGTAGTTCAGGGACCCAATTGCATTTTTTTTGAGTTCAATGGCCTAATTGCATTTTGGTGTGTAGTTCAGTGGCCTATTTGACCCTTATTCCTTTTTTTTTTTCTCCCATTTTACATACATTTTGTTCACATGAATGAAGAAGGATGTAATACTTGTTAGACAAGAGAAGCTACCAATGGGCTAGAAACATGGTGGTTCCATGAATACTGGATTAGATACATAAGTCGCATGACTTGCTACTCTAATGCACTTGATCGCTGTTTATAACACATAATCTGTGTTTCAAAAATTGTATAATTGCTCTTCCGGATAAACTGTGCATAATGGTTGAACAAAATATCATAATGGCACTTGACTTTATATGAGCATAATACGCAGAGACTGTTGTTTTGTAATGGTTTTCATGAGTGCATATTTTGGCTCCATATTGGCTCACTGCAGTAATGCATTTATCATGCACAGAAACATGAAGGCTATCCATCAGGTTCCATGGTTGATTTTGCTTGTGATGCCTATGGATCTCCTATATTAGCAATCAGCAACTTGGCAGTTCATACAAAGGTTTGTGAATTTGCAATACTTCAGTTCAATGTAGGAAGCTAATGGTAATGTCTGAAACCTATATACTTTTTTTTTTGTCAGTTTGCCCATTTAACTGTTGCCTGTTGATTGTGATCAATATTGCTTTACATGTGCTGATTCACTGGCTAGTTGTAGCTAATATCTTGAGTCTTTGCGGAATTCTTTTAATTTTCTTTGCCTGGTTATTTTCTTTTTCATGTTCTTGAGATTTTAATGTGCAGGACCTCTTAGCTAATCCCAAATGCTCACTACTTGTTGCAAAAGATCCTGAGGATAGGACTGACTTAGTCATAATTGTGTATGGTGATGCAGTTCCTGTAAGTTGTCACTTTCTGATGGATTTGTCTTTTACTTTTCCCCATTTCTGTGAGTTTCACTTTATGTATCATGCCACCATTTTAAGAAAAACTGTGTATTAACTATGATGGTCTATAATGTAGGTTGCTGAAACAGATAAAGATGCAGTTCATGCAGCATACTTGGCAAGGCATCCTGATGCATTTTGGGTAACTTGTAGTTGTTTATCCCTAATCTGATTCTATGAAGGTTCATGGTGTAATAACCAATAATACATATTATCTATTTATATGTATTCATTTTGTGAAGGTTGACTTTGAAGATTTCCAGTTCCTGCGCATTGAACCCAAGGTTATAAAATATCTACCAGGTGTTGCGACAGGTTTATTGGTATCAGGTGGTGCCTCCTTCTTCGTCTTCTACATAATGAGTTGATTTTTAATGTCTCTATCTTTTGCTACTAAATTTCCTTTCTTTGGTTACTTTTAGAGTTCAGCGAGGAGGATTTTAGATCAGCGAAAATAGATCCAATATACCAGTTTTCTAAGCCAATTTCGGTATTACATCTTAATCATGATATTTATTGTAAATCTAAATTTATGTTCTATCTAATTCCATTCTTTCACCTATCAGTCCCACATGAATAAAGATCATGCAGAAGACACAAAGCTAATTGTACAGCACTCAACTTCTGTCACAGTAAGTACCTTGGATAGACTACGTGCTGATTGTTGGCACTATGAATTCCCTTCAGCATTTCATCTATAACAAATCCCTTTATGGTTGAAACTTAGACACACTTCCTAAAACTACTAGATTATGTTTAAGCTATATCGCACAAGTTTTGTTTTGTTTTTTTAATACATTAAAGTTTAGAACTGAATCCACTCTATTGGTCAGGTTGAGTTTGCAGAGATGCTGGATGTTGACAGTCTTGGTTTCAATGTTAAGGTGATGCTGTTAATCCATCTGCCTGTCTATCTATATATCCATGTTTTGTCTTATTTGTGTTATATGTACCTCATGAACCTTTGAGCTGTCAGTATTTATAATTTTGAGTTGGGACTTGGGAGGCTTCTCCAATTTTTAGAAACCATACTAAGCTTCACAATCCTTTTTCTTTTCCTTCCCCTCAAACTTATATTTATTGATTTTGACCATTTCCTTTTCTTCAGGCTGGGTACCAAGGAAGCACTTTCAAGCTCCGAGTCCCTTTTCCTAGACGGGCTGTAGAAAGAAAGTAAGATAAAACTTTTATTCCATTCATTCATCATAAAATATGATCTTCACAGTGGTTCTCCCTTTTGTAATTGTTTACTTTTGTCTTCTTAGTTACAAAATGCTTGAAACTTGTGAGATAGTTGATGAATTCTCTCGTTAAAGCAGATAAATTTCTGTTCACATTAGGCATTCTTAAAACATTGAAAAGTTGGTATGAACCTAAACCTTAACTACACCACAAAAGCTAGCATGAGTGTAAGTTTGACCCAAACCTTATATATTAAATCCAGATTGGGACGCATCAAAATTGCTTGTTCATCTCTTGGCCACTTACTTCTTGTTACACTAATCAACTTTCCATTAATAAATCTTTGCAGGGATGTAAAGACGCTCATAATTCAAATGCTTCAGGCTGCGAAGACACATAACTGATTTATCATCAATTAGGTACACTTTTCTCACTGAAAGTACTGTGCACTCTCAAGATTTTACACATGAAAAAGATGCTATATATTTAGCCTCCATAGACAGCAGTACGTACAGCTAAGCAACTTGTTGACACTGTTCGCGAGGTAGTAGACTATTTCTCCTACTTTATTCTTGTTTGGTGGGCGCAGGTTTGAACTATTGGGTTCCCATTGTTGCTTCTCCAAGTTGTTGCGTGTTGTATTACTCTGCCTAGTGGGCTTTAGAGCCGAAAATATACACTTGGTTGAATGGTAGCCAGGTGACGGTCATGCACTTGCAGCCCAGCCTGCGCAAAGGGTTTAGGCGTGAGGTTTCTATTTTAGGTTATGGTGACAATATAACAACTTCTTTCCTTGTTTATGATGATTACAGCCAATTTGATCATGTACAAACAAAAAACCTTTTTGAACTGTATTGACTACCCTCGTGTTAAGTGTCTTTACAGTATGTAGTATAATTACTTGTCGTGTGATTTCTCGGATGACTAAAGCATAAAGAGTCAATACTGTCCTCACGAGAGCTCAAACTCATGACATTCTATTTGAGAGTCACCTTCATACCACTAGACCACAAGATCATTGATTGTGTTGGCTGTCTTTACAGTATTTAGTATAGCTAAATATGAAACTTTTTAGGTGGTACTTGATGCAAATTAACTAAATATTAAACATTTTAGATGACACTTGATGCAAATTGACATAGTGTCGATAGTGAATGTTTCTTTATGAATTACAAGACTGGGTAATATCCTAGCAAGTTGATCCTAGACCAATCAAGATTTGCATTTATCTTTTCTCTACATCTCATGATCTCAGACAGCAAGTGGATAAGATGGATTCCAATCAAGATTTGTGTATTACCCAATGCTCACTAATCCATAAGTAACCCCAAAAAAAAATCATGCCATTAATATTGCACTCCATGCCGATGCTACTAGTAAAGCCACCATCAATCTATGGTCTCTTATTGGCCCCATTGGAACACCAAACAGAAGAAAAATTGCACGAAATTAATATGAATTTGCTGCGCAATACAAAATGAAATTACAGTTTTTGGGTTTGACTGACGGACATAATCGGAACAAATTTACAAGTGAACCAATTCTGCTACCACCCCTTTAACTACCCCTTAATTCAATCATTTCCGTAACGGAAAAAAAAAAATATAACAGACAAAGTTGGGGGAAAATCCTGACGCCGTTAGTCCTTTCATTCTGAATCACTTTCCACGCTGCCCATTGCCTTTAATCCTCTGGCTCTCTGCACCATTCAAACACCCCCCAATAAATTCAGCACTGACACACAACCCAGATCAAAATAGATTCCAAATAAATAAATAATTTTAATTAAGAGAAAAATTACAATTCTGTACTCCAATTATAAATGTAGTAGTGTAGTGCACACTTAATAATTTTTAAGTTATATATATATATATGACTATTTCTAATATTAAGTTATGGGCGGATCAAATCCGCCACGTGACAGAAATAGTCTTTAAAGAACTAAAATTATCAATTTATAAATAATTTAAGAGTTAAAAATGATCTCATAATTTATGAGTTAAAAATGATCTCTAAGATAAAAATACAATTTTTCATAATTAAAATTTAAAACAAAAAACAAAGGGAAGGTGGAAAATTTAGAAGTGAAAAAATAATTTTAAAAAATGACCCAACCAAACACATATCTTTTGGCAGACAATGAAAAGGATACCCTTTTTCTTGATGTCTTCCCTCCAAAGTGTGAAAGAGTTTAGGGGTATTTTACGCCGGCGAAAAACTAAGTCGGCCGGCCGGCCCTATGATCGGAGAAAGTAAAGATGTAGGAGAGAGAAAGGCATTGAGAGAGTGAAGAGTTGAAATTGGGAATTGGACATACCTTCTTAGTACTCTTCTTCTCTCTGACTTCATACCTCTCTAAAGACATGTCCGTTAACCATGCTCCCGGACTCACCAACTGCTCCGTCACCGGCGCCGGCAATAAATACAAAAAAAAAAAAAGAAAAAAAAATAGTCAGTCAAACATCCACCAACCCCATCACAGATCTTAACAAAATTGATCAGGAAAAAAAAAAACAAAAGGGAAATAAGAAGAAGAAGAAAAGATGCTTACAAGCAAAGTTCTTTGGATGATTTTAGCCCTCTTCTTAGGTCTTTGAGGAAGCTTACACCCTTTCATAGCCATGAAATCCTCTTCCTTTTCCTTGCTTGACAAAGTTATATACAGCTTCGGCCAAACCACCCCTCTATTGCTTTCGTCTCCGGCGTGATTTCCGGCTAGATTTCCCCCACCGCCGTCCACCGCAACTTTCCCATTTTCCTCCGCCGACCCTCTCGTCGGGTAACACCGCTCCTCCTTCTCCGGCGACCTCGACGCACTCCTCCGGTTCTCCGATCTCAACGCCGCCGTCTCAGAATTCCTATCCCCAACCAATCAAACCCAAAATTTTACCAAAATCCCAAAATTAAAATCCCTTTTCAGTTCAGATTTTTCCCAACAAAAGGAAATTCTACGAACCTGGTGTGGCGTGGAGGGAGAAAAGCGGCGTCTTTGGCGGAGACGGTGAGGAAGCGAGACGAGATTTTCCGGCGAAGCCTAGTGGCGTCTGAAGAAGAAGGGTCAGGGCCTCTAACTCTTACACATCGGAGCCTCTTTCTGCTCCCCCACTGTAAGAAAAACTCCGTTTCCGACGCTCTCTGGTTCTTGCCTTCCTTCTCCATCCCTGCTCAAAAAGATCCAATTTTTAACAACATTTCTCGCGAAACTCAGCAAAATCCATCAAACAAACAAGAACCCATGATTCCCACATAGATTTCAGCTCCGGGTAACTTTACAGAACACAATTCAAGTAAAATCAGAGGCCAAAACTCCCAAAAGACTCCATCTTTGGGTGATATGATACGCATCGGAAACAGAGTAATCCCCAAAACCCAAAATCCAAAACACAAAAAGAAAGGTGAAGATTGAAGAAGAAGTATACCTCAATTCATATAATCCTGAAACCAAAAAAAACAAATTAAAAAATACGGATTTTTTCCCAGAAATGATGAAATTATCCTCAAATGACAGGAAACCCAGATTCTGGATTATGAAGGAAACCTCCGATTATCTATGAAATTGAAGATTTTGAAGGTGGGGTGTGTGTGTTCTGTTTCTCTGCTTCTTCTCTGCCTTGTTTGCTCTTTTCATCTCATCTCTTTGCTATCTGCAGTTATATATCTGTATTTTCACGTTCTCCCAGGAGGATACATCGCAGCCGTCGGATTGCTTTTGATCGGTTTGCTGATGCCCCCTTGCGTATAACAAAGGACATTGCCCGAACCCGGCCCATCTGATACAGTTGGGACATTTAAATGGGGTGGGTGGGATCGGATTTAGCCCATTCAAATCCAAACTTTATGGCCCAGTCCATTTAAACTATAAGCCCATTGCCATTGCCCATTGATGATGGCCCCAAATTTTATAGGCTGATTTGAAACCTTCTAAGTCGAGATCCAACTTCCAAGTGGTGTTTTAGTCTAGAATTGCAGATAAAAAAGCCTTGGAGAAAATAAGTATTAATAAATGTATTTTTAAATTTAAAAAATAGAGGAATAGAAAATTGGTTGATGAGCTTTTCTATACATATTAGACGTCTAGTCGATGCTAAGGAAGCCGAGTAAATGGTCTAGTCGATGTCTAGAAGGTCTAGGCGGTCAACTCCTAAGTGGCGCTTAGACAGTCTAATCAGTCACCTAGAACACCAATTAAGATAATACGTTAGGCGGCCGACCGATGCCTAGACGAGATTTTTGCAACAGTAATCATTTTTCTATAATAATATAAGAAATGTGCAATGGACCACCCATCTCTTTGCAAATTGTTTAGGCATGAAATGGCTTAGGTGTGTGCCTAACTTTCATAATTAATCGGTCCTGCTCGAGGTTTTCCTTAATTATAAAATAATATAAGAAATGTGCAATGGACCACCCATCTCTTTGCAAATTGTTTAGGCATGAAATGGCTTAGGTGTGTGCCTAACTTTCATAATTAATCGGTCCTGCTCGAGGTTTTCCTTAATTATAAAATAATATAAGAAATGTGCAATGGACCACCCATCTCTTTGCAAATTGTTTAGGCATGAAATGGCTTAGGTGTGTGCCTAACTTTCATAATTAATCGGTCCTGCTCGAGGTTTTCCTTAATTATAAAATAATATAAGAAATGTGCAATGGACCACCCATCTCTTTGCAAATAATATAAGAAATGTGCAATGGACCACCCATCTCTTTGCAAATTGTTTAGGCATGAAATGGCTTAGGTGTCATCTCTTTGCAAATTGTTTAGGCATGAAATGGCTTAGGTGTGTGCCTAACTTTCATAATTAATCGGTCCTGCTCGAGGTTTTCCTTAATTATAAAAAAACAATAATAATAACAATTGTAATTTTACGAAATGAACACTAAATCAAATTCATTTTGGAAAAGGGAAATAAAAAAAATTGCCAACTAAAATATCTTAGTCCAGTCTATTCCTGAAAAGTCAATTTCACCCTCCCATAATCAAATTTGAAGCAACAAAGTCCTCAGAACATGCTTGAATGGAGGGGCATGATTGTCCCACAAGCAAAAGAAAAAATAAAGCACCACAATTCGTATAATCATTTTGTTTTCTTCAGGTCCCCCACTCACTAAGCAATTGTTGGAGAAGAAAACATTAAAAAAAAAAAAAAGCCATAGATAGTTGGTTATTGAGTGATAGATTATAGATAAAGTCACAAAAATATATAATTGAATTTTAGCGATCATAGTGTAAGAGTTGCACTAATATGGTGGGCACCAGACACTAGTTGTTCTATATAATAGACCACTGAGTTATTGAGATTTAATCATCGGACGAGAGAATTTTTTATTTTGTGATAAAAAGTTTTTGAAAATAAATAAATAAATTGGAGTGGAGCCCGCAACAGAAACACACAACCGTTGGCAACAGCTGGATGACATACCCACAACACAAAGGCAAAAAACCCTACAGCCTGTCAAAAGGCGGGCAGTCCGGGCAGGCAAGCCGAAACTAACGGTAAAGCAAAAGCGTGCACGTGGCTGGCGTAACGGTCACTTCGGGCAGCTCTGCGTTTCTTCTCCTCAGCCCATTTTTTGATATATAACCAAACGCACCGCTCCTCCGGCACCACCATTTTCAATTTGCTTCCCTTTCTCTCTCTTCTAAGCCTCCGAGAAATCCCTCTCAGAATTCCGCATTTCGCTCGCGATTCAGAAATGGAGGCAAGGAAGATGAACGTCGTCCTCTTCGCCGCTCTCCTGGTGGCTCTGGTGGCGCTCTCCGCCGTCCAAACCGCCTCGGCCGCCGATTCCCCTGCACCCGCTCCCGGCCCGGCCTCCGACGCCGCCGCCTTCGTCCCCGCCGCCGTTGCCTCCTTCGCCGCTCTCGCATTCGGATTTCTCTTCTAAACTTTGCGAGATGGGAGACGTGGCCTCCGAGCCTCTTCTACTGGATTCTAGTTCCCAATCTGACTAGCCTGTGGTGCGTCATGACTCGTGCATCATGTTTAGGTCAATTTCATTTGCTTTTATTTAGAAAGGAGATGAGATTCGATTCATTTCTGATTCTGTATTTTCTCCTTTTTTTTGTTTTTTGTTTTTTGTTTTTTCTTCTTCTTCTTCTTCCTGTTTTAATTCTTTGATATTATTATGATTGTACGTTTGAACATATTCATGTTGGTGATACTCAAATTTTTGTGATATGTATGTAATCCGTTATTCTTGTGGTAATTTCGTTCTCTGCTTGCAATTTCCATCCAAATTGCTCGAAACACCATAAACATTTAAGATCCTTCAATTATTCTGTCATTTCTGTGTTACATCGCACCTTCTAATGCTCTCCAATTGGCCATACCTTCCTTTGGAGTGACATGAAAACTGCAGTTAGTGTTTGAATGTGTACTGTCTCAATTTAAATTAAGAACGATTATAATTGATTGGCTTAAATTAAGATCGTTTGTTGTCAAAAAAAAAAAATTAAGATCATTTAGTTATTAAATAATATTAACAATTTAATTAATTTTGATTGGGTAATTGGCCATATCTTCATGGTCAATTGTGTAGCTTTAAAAAAAAAAGTTTGAAATATCTATGGAGTTTATTGTGTATTGTCGTTTGCTTTTTGTCAAGATCAGAATTGAAGTTAACTTGACCAAATCGTGACAAATACGTCCCACGCCGCAACATGTGGTTGTCCTTCTGAACAGTGCATTTTTTTTTTCGTGTGGGCGCCTCATACGAATTGACATTCCCAATACAAATGCGTTACATTATTGCACACAATGTAACGTACATAATTTAATATATATGTTTTTGAATTCAAGTACAACAACTAAAAAATACAATTGAAACGCTTTAACAATAGTTTAACTTCCAACTCGAGTGATCTATTCACCTTATTGCACACAATGTAACGTACATAATTTAATATATATATGTATTTTTGAATTCAAGTACAACAACTAAAAAACACAATTGGATATATATATGTATTTTTGAATTCAAGTACAACAACTAAAAAACACAATTGAAACGCTTTGACAGTAGTTTAACTTTCAACTCGAGCAATCTATTCACCTTACATAGGTTGATTTACCGTTTTACTGGATGTTTTTGTAAATTTAGCTTTCTACGGGATGTTTTGCTACACAGGATGAAAAAACTAAAATTTAGCTTTCTACGGGATGTTTTGCTACACAGGATGAAAAAACTAAATCATGAGGTTGTACTCACATTTCTTTTAAATGTTCAAGCCATGAAGATAACCCACAAATCTACAATCATGACATGGGGGACGATGATCTGAATAACAGTGTGAACCATATTCCAATACATCATTATTTCTTTTTATTAAAAGAAACGATTGTTGTTATCGTGAGTCTATGACATATCATGTTACAGATATGTATATTGTCCAATAAACTTATAATGTAATAATAAAATTATATTTTAGTGTTGTTATAATGAATCTAGTATATGTATAAAATGAAATTGAATAGTATAACTCATCGATATGTATATATATATTTTTTTGGTTGCCCAAAGGTACCCCTCCAGTCGATAGCCAGAAGACTAATCAAAACTTAAACCATGACTAATGAATTTGTAGATAGCCGATAGCTATAGATATGTATAGTATCAAATGAATTTGTAGTAGAAGGATAACTCGGACTTAAACCATGACTAATGGGCCCAGTGAGGCAGTGAGATCAATCAGAGTGCAGACCGGCCCAATGGCCCAATACGCCATCATTTGCAAGAAGGGTTTCTTCGGTGGCATTTCAGTAATTACACGCTTAGTAGAATCAACCATAAATCCTTGGCGAAGAGCCACCCATCTCCATCATCATCCTCAAAACCCTAGCTTCTTCCATTACCGGTAGCAGTAGCAAATCCACTTTGTATCATTCTCTGTCAAAGTTCAATTTTTTGCCTCTTTGAGTAGCCGTATGGATGAATTTATTCTCGATGTTTCATATTTGGCTTAGTTAGGAGGCATATAGCGAAACCCTTAGGACCCGAATTTAACTATTCGGGTCTTGAGATCGAGGCATTTTGAGTGGACCTTTGTTCTTCGCCGTCAATTGTCCTCCAAGCAGCCTTGGATATCCTTTCTGTCTCTTATACATTTGTTGTGTTTGGTTTGTATCGATATTCTCTTGATTGTTCATAGCTCAACAGTTTTGCCTCTGTTGTGATCGAACCGGAGGGAGAAGCTACTCGCAAACGCCGATTCGGTCCTCGCCGAGGCTTTGATCGAGTGAGCTTTTGTTCAAAGCTCTGTCGAATCGGTTTGAGGATGAGGAACGATTCATTTCCTTTCCTTTCCTAGTTAGGTTCGAACATTGTTGAAAATGCTTCGATTTTGGTTAGGTTTCTATTTTTGTTTGTGTAGTTTCGTGTTCAAATTGTTGTGTTATGGCTCTGGGAGTGTTAGATTTATATTTGCCCTCGAATAACCTAACCGGGAAGCTGATAAAGCTCATCGCCGTTGGGTCCAGACAGGGGCATATAGCAAGTAGAGAAACTGAGTTCTAACTTATGTTCGACTCAGTTTCGTGAATTATAACGAGGTGGAGAACTCTTGCATTTCTATTGCGTTCTTCGCTTACAGTTAACTTCGAACAGTTTTTAGTTAAATGCATAATCAAAAAAATCTGAAATCTGATACTCGAGATTATATAGTTGTGTTTGGAAGGCAGATGATGATTTGTACATTATTTGAGCTGATCTATAGATGAGGCTTCAAAATCCGAGCTTTTTAAAACTGATGCCTTCCAACAGCAACTTTCCATTATTTTTGATTCTGTGAATGCTGGACTAGCGGTGTCTCGAGATTTACAGCGATGAGAAGATACTTCCTGAGACCAGCGACATCAAACTCGATTGTCTGACCAAGCGGGCTCATATTGCCATCGGCCTTGCTTTTGTCAATATCTGATACATATATGAATTTGAATATGTTTTAGTTTATTGAACAGTGTTGCTATTATATTTTTTACAGCCCATTGGTCTTTCTCATTTTGTGATTTCTATTGCATTGGACTTTCTTGTTTGTGATGAAATTTTATGTCCTTTATTGCCCAGTCTATAAAAATACATTGGCCCAGAATGTGATTTTGCTGTATGTATAAAGTTGTCTAAATCAATCTATCATTGTTCTGGTGGGTCACGGATTTTATAATGGAATAAAATATCATTAATGGTGGGTGCTGTGTTGTTTTGCCAGCCTCTCTGTCCCTATCAAGTATCAACTCTAATAAAATATCTGGTTTGTATGTCATTAGGTTTGCATTAGTTGCTGTCATTTACTCAATCTAATTGTAATAAGAACAGGATTATTGTCCAACTGACTTGTTTAAAATATATTGTTTTGGGCAACATGACAGGACCTCCTTAACAGCCTACCCTTTACTGCAATATTAAAAACTGTTAAAACCCATTGTTAATTACTAATAGTTTATGAACTGGTTAGTGTACTTGAAGACAACTGTAAAACTTGATGGTGCAGAATTATAAAGAAATGGCTAAATGTATACAAGTGTCTGGTTAATGTGTTTGAAGAGGAGCATACAAGTGTCTCAAGAGATTCCTCATAGATTGTCTAGTTCTTTTTTTGTTAATGTTCATATATGTTAAACAAGTTGCCAGAATCTGTCTGGTCTGCTGATGTAAATGGTTTTATCAGTTTTATGGATTCCTCAATTAGATGCTAGAATCTTGGAGATTCTCATAGACAGGATACACAGACAATGTGTTAATGTAGCTCTTGTTTGTAGTGTAAAAAAGTGTTTCAAGAGATCCCTCATGTAAAGGGTACACAGACAATGTATTAAAATGTAACACTTGTTTGCACTTTGTAGTATACTGGTGTATGAAGGAAAGTATCTATGAATATCATATTCCATTAAGTACACAAACACAACATCATCAAGCATAAATATATTGGTAGCAATACAGAAGGAGCATTGTAGAAATACATAATCATTTTTGTTTTCTCCTGGTAAGATATGGAAATTCTAGAATTTATTTACTTAGGTTTAAAAATACTGGAGATGCAATTTGATTTTAAAGTGCATCATAATAACTTCCAATTGTGATGTGAGCTCTGGTGATGGGAACCCCTGAAATTGCTTGATTCAACCTTGTTGCATGGTGCACCATTTGCTTGATCCTCTGACATAACATGGAAATTTATAAATTTAGGGTGTTAGATCAATTGAACCAATGATTTTGTTTATATGAAAGGGTGAATTTTGCAGAATTGCTGACCTTCTCATCAGTGTAGATTTGAAACCGGAGTTTGTGATTTTTCCGGTGCTTCTGCCGGTTTCCGGCGATGAGGATGCATACTGTAGAGACAACGGCGGCCACTCCAAAAGAAAGAATAGCTCCAACTCCGGTCATGCTCCAGTTCAATAGATTCGGACCACCATTTTCATGATCACTACTGTCCCCATCATCTTCAACCGCCTGGTCAGCTTTGTACACTTCTCCGGCATCGACCTGAGGCATGACGGCGCTGTTGTTGGACTTGGGGGAGTCCAGTTTCATGTCGGAAGGGAAATCAGTTTCCTTAATTTTCTTGAAGAAAACTTGCGACACCCGATCCGGCTCAGCCTCCGTCGCCGCTATATCCATCTGATGATGATCACCGATGAACTGAACTGACGGGAGAGGGAGGGGGAGCAATTGGGTTGTAGTTTCGACGAATTGATTGGCCGGATTTACCGGCGGGGGGCAGACGAAGTAGTTCATCTTGAAGACATGACTGGTCGGAGCGGCGCCGTATTTCCTGGAAAATATCTTCTTCCCGGCACCGTCATCGTGGATTTGCAGAAACCCATCCTCCGGCAGCACTTCCCACTCATCAAGATCCATTTTTTCATCAAGTTTTGATGGAATTGAAGATTTGGGTGTGTGAATGTAGGGTTTTCTTGAATTATTGTATCCAAAAACGGAGGCTTTTCAGTTTTCACTGTGCCTCCATGGTTTTGGAACTTGGGGGAGTGAGACTTGTTTGGAGTAGTTTGACACGTAGCTGAGTTGAGAGGTTATCCTTCAGAAAGATGACAAGTGGGGGGTGGTCCTAAGTGGCCCCCACAGTAGAGAAAGTCATTAAATCCCCCTCTGATTGGGGTACCAGAAGTTTCTTTATTCTTCATTAAATTTATATAAAAATATTACTTTTGGTACATTTTGAGTATGTAACAAGTCTGTTGTAGTAAAGAATTGGATTCTATGATCTTTCTCCTATAAGCTTCTACACTATAAATTTTGCTTTCAAGTGAGTATTTTTTGGTGAGTGCAAATAAAATTTGAGTCGTTTAAACATGAAGTTGAAAGATTCATCGGTTTACCAGATGTAGTGAGGTTTGGATTAATTTTGAGATGATCTTATCTTATCAAAGGTTTGATAATCTTATCTCATGAATTGTAGATATTGAAACGGTATTAAAAAACAAAAAAGGAGAGTTTAGATTGCTTGTGGGAATTTGCTTTTAATAAAAGGGGATTATTATTTGTATAAAAAAGCAAAAGGAAGAAGATAGCACAATAGTCCAGGATTAGGTGTTGTGATTGGACTTGGAGGAGGACTGGAGGAGGTGTTATATCGTGGCAGTTTTGTCATCTCCCAACACTTTTACCAAAAATTTGGTATTTCACAAAAAATACGTGTAAAACAACATACCTATTGTCCAACTACATCATCATGATGGCAACAAACATTGAATTTGGGTTTTTATTACTTAGTATACTCATACTTCTATAATTAGACTTATATTATAATAGTGTAATATTACGTTGTGAATATTAATGTCCTTGCATCGCATGAGAACAAATACTATAATATATATATATAGTTTGAATTATTTAAATGAAAAATTTTCAAATCTCATGTGATATCTTTTCTTTTTATATTACCGAGATCTCATGTGATATTTTTTTATTTTAGTATTACCGACTATGTTATCATGTACTATATGTTCATAACTATTTTATGCGATATTTAATAACACAATACTTTATAATATATGCTAATAGTATGTTATGATGTTCAATATAACAACCAATTTAGTATTGCTAAAGAAAAATACATTACAAAATGAATTTTCATGATTAATGTTTTATTTTATCGTTTTTTAAAACATTGTGCGATGCACGGGGAAAATACTAGGAATACAAAATGTCCTCATCAGGACATGACGAACACTTCTGAGAGCATCTCATTACCATCGACTTGTACACACTGAAGTCCAACGTCAACTTTTGTGACGGCTCGTATCGCATTTTAAATCTGAAATTTTTTTGGGGCAAAAAGAAAACAAAAAGCTAATTAGATGGTCCAACGTCAACTTTTGTGACGGCTCGAAGCTAATTAGATGTAAAAATTTTAAACCTTACCGCCGGATTGCAAAATTGGCCAAAGGCCATGAATTGTGAAAATGTATTCTACTCGATCTTCTATACAATTATCTCCTTGGACGGGGCATAAACCAGGTGGCCAGTAGAGAGACAATACAAGTGCATGAATATGCACAACACTGTGAAAAGAGGCACAGAGAAATCAACATAATACTCTTCATAGTTAAAGTTTTACTTGTTATAATTAATGGTTGAAAGGTTTAATTTCATATTTATAAGTTGATTGGGAGAGTTTGGATGAAAGTAGGAAGAGTGGGCAAAAAGAAAACAAAAAGCTAATTAGATGGTCCAACGTCAACTTTTGTGACGGCTCGAAGCTAATTAGATGTAAAAATTTTAAACCTTACCGCCGGATTGCAAAATTGGCCAAAGGCCATGAATTGTGAAAATGTATTCTACTCGATCTTCTATACAATTATCTCCTTGGACCGGGCATAAACCAGGTGGCCAGTAGAGAGACAATACAAGTGCATGAATATGCACAACACTGTGAAAAGAGGCACAGAGAAATCAACATAATACTCTTCATAGTTAAAGTTTTACTTGTTATAATTAATGGTTGAAAGGTTTAATTTCATATTTATAAGTTGATTGGGAGAGTTTGGATGAAAGTAGGAAGAGTGTGCCATGGTGTGAGCAACCAAAAACTTACTCAAATGTTATCTAAAAGCAATCAAATGTGATATCCAAAAGCAATCAAATTATCTAATATTACCAACCAGCTAAGAATATGTAGCATCTATTTAAAAGCAATAAATATAGTCTGAATTTTGATTATCAGTATCTGATCATAGGAAAAATATAAATACAAACACACAAACAACTATTTCAGGGGCAAACAAGTTACACAAACTTACATATTGGAGTGGCAAATTACACAAATTTATCAATGCTAAGCAATAGACATAGGTGTACTATCAAACATTAATCACTGATGGTAAGCTTTGACTGTTTTGCATTAATTTCTAATAGTGACTTTTCTACAAGTATATATAACTTGGTATCTATATATAGATAACATTGTCATCATTTGCATGTATTTACAATATAATCCTTCTATAAGATGTAAAAAATTTAGTTAAATTAAATAATAATAAAATAATATACTCACCATGCGATAAGGTTGAGAATTATGCTCTAAGGAACCACAGCTCCCGACAACAGTATTGGCCATAAACCATGAATAGAAATAGAAATGTTCTCACGAGTATAGTTGTGCACAACCCTTTGAAAGGATTAACAGACAAATCAACAGAATGATTGTTAATGGTGGAAAGGTTCCATATTTATAGGGCTGATTTGAGCGTTAGGTTAAAGGCAGAAAGAGTGTGACTGGTTTGTTGATGGCATGAGGCGCGTGAGCCACCAAAAAAATGCCTCAAATGGTTAGTAATACGTGAGATTTAAAAAAAAAAAAAGAAAAAGAAAAAAAAGAACAAATAAGTGTATAACAAATATAGAACAAATTGTATGGTGCATAGGGATGAATAAAGGTTAAGTCAACCCTTAATATCATTTTAATTATACTATAGTTTCATTTGACAATATACGTTGTTGAATGAGCTCTCCGATTTTCTCATTTTCATTTTTTACACACACTAGTTTCATTTAAATTTTACTACAGTTTCATTTGACAATCGCAGTCAACATTGCTTTATAGACCATGGCCCACTGTATAACAACCGAAGGATAAAGGCGCGCTTAAGGCTTCAAAAAAGTCTAAAGATATATAATATATATACATATATATAATCATGATCATATGCCAACTGCTTTTCCCGTTCGAACTTGCTAACTACTAAAGGAATACACTGCAATTACAACAAGAATGCACCATAACGCATGTTTGCAGACATGCGTGGAGGACGTGCGAATATCTTCCGGTGCATTCCTTGAAAACATTTTTCAGTGTAAGATAACCAATATGAAGGACAATTTATAAATTTTTAGGAATGTACAATAAATAATGATCTCAAATAAGTTCAGATTTTGATGAAAAATAATTATTTCTACCGGATGTCTTTCCACTATAATCACTTACTCTTAAATTATAAATAATGAGTATGGAGTTTATATTTGACTTATATAAATATAATCCATATGAGAATCACTCTTTCTGTGAAAACTTAGACAAATCTAAACCACTAATATGCAAGATCTAATGAATGAAAATCAAATAAAAAATAAGCGGAATCATTTTTATAAATATTATAAATTCTTAAAATGAGTGGGGTAATTTTGATTATATATATATATATATATATAGAGGTGGGCTAAGTGGGGAGGGCCGCTATTCCTGCCTCATAGCAAGGCAATGTGGCAAACTATTGGTCCACACAGCTGTGTGAACCATAATAAAATGTACATTTTTAATATACTAAGTGTACATTATTTTTGTACTGAATGTACATTATACTATAAAAATAATGTACATTCAGTACATAAATAATGTATATTCCTTGAATACAATGTACATTATTTTTATATTGAATGTATATTATTTTTATATTGAAGGTACATTATTTGATTAGTATGGTCCACACATTGATGATTGGGCTAAGTCTAGCATTGAGATCCTACCATTTTAAGCTTGAATTATTTATGCAATGTATTCCACTATTCATCTAACTACCATTGGATAAACCATTATTAGTAGGTGCTATCATCCATCCCTAATAATACTCTACTTAATAAAATTAAAATAGGCTTTAAAAGTTCAAAGTCACATCATTCAGATGTGGATTTCATCAACTGTGCTATGGAAACCCCACAAAAATCCCAAAATTTTTGGTCATATTGGTGCTCTTACTGCTCTCCTCTGTAGCTCCTCACATCACAGAACAAAATTCTAACTGTAACCTTTTAGGCAATCAATGATGAATCTTAGGGTTTGAATTGAAGCAACAAAGAAACCCAAAGTGGAAATGTGGTGTAGAAAAAAGAGTTAATTATAAATCTTGAATCTTGATAACATATATATATATATATAGTTGGAGGAAATAATAATACAAAATTCACAACCTTAATCTTTAGTACAACAAAGAACAGAGAGGGGGAAGATCCCAGAGAGCTTCATGTGCAGGATCATTGACTGCTTGCATATATTCCTGCACCCCATGAACTGCATACAAAGATGCAGAAATTGATCTTTCCACTTTCATCCTCTCAAATTCTGAGAATCCCATTTCTGCTGTCTTGTTGAAATCCACCAATTCTTGTGCAAATTCAAGCCCTTGCTGGAAATTCCATGACACAATTGGCTTTGGTTCTGGAGAAGATGAAGAAGAAGATGATGATGATGAAGATCTGAGTTCCTGTTCTTCAGAACAGGTGCTCAGATCAGGCTTATAAGTATTCTCAAACAATTTCCCACTTTCTTGAATTTCCTGATCAGAAAAATTTGGAATCTTGAAAGTGGTACTAGGAATGGCACTAGTACTAGTAGTACTATTAGAGGGAGATGATGAATTGTTGTGTTGAGGGCTCGGGTGATACGATCCCACATCATCAGCCCGCTTTGCATTATTCTTCTTGGTGTTGAATATTTTTCTGATGCGCGAGGCGAGGGCAGAGTCGGGTGGGAGGCAAGTGACGAAGTTGGTTCGAGTGTTTGAGCCTCGGAGAAGGCAGGCCGCCTGGTCATAAGCACAGGCGGCTTCCTCTGCAGTCTCGTAGGTCCCGAGCCACATCCGTATCTTCTGTGTCGTGTCTTTGATCTCCGCTACCCATCGCCCCGAGGGCCTTTGCCTCACCCCAACAAACTTGGAGTTGTTGTTGTTTCGGGTTCTGCCTTTGAATTTGGGCAGTTTGTTCACAGGGATGACTTGTTTCTGCTGGAAATGGATTTCCATTTTTGGGAGGGAATATGGGGTGGTTTTGAGGTTGTCTCTATAAGTCTTTGTTTATGATGTTGTGGACAGCTATCCCACCATGTATATATATATATATGTGTGTGTGTGTGTGTGGGTATCAGTCTATGCATACATGTTTGAAGGTCTGAATTCTCAAGACTCAAAAGTTTTGTTGCTTTTGAATTTTGTGTTGTTTTCTGGTGTTTGTTTGTGTTAGAGGAAACCTTTTTTTTTTTTTTTTATACCTTGAAAAGGACATTCTTATTAGAGCATGACCTATTCCCCATCAAAATTTAATCATGGTTGGTGTGACTATATTGTCTAAATTGTCCTAAAGTCCAAAGATTTTTTCCTGCTTTTCTTTCTAGCTACACAATATGCTTAGTGTTTCCCTAGTGTTAAAAGAAAAATGTTAAGCATGTCTCAGGTCATAATTCAGTTAATTAGTTAATCAATTCAAATTAAAGTTAATGTCTTACCTGGGTAGCATTATAATTCGCATGCTTGAATCTTACTGATGGGAGTAATATGCATTTGTTTCATTATATTGTTAACACTAACGTATTAAACTCATGAGAATTTGAGTTTGTTGAGACACATTTTATAATTTGCTCTTCTATCAAAAGCTCTAGAGGTACAGGTAGGGGTATGATTATATTAAGGTGTAATTTTTTTTTTTTTGTTAAATAATAATGAGTGTGTTATAGGAGTTGATTCTTCACCATATTTCTAAGATTTATTACTGGAAGAAAAAAAAAAAGAATTAAATATTGTGGCTCACATATTTTTTTAATCAATTATAGTATGTCACATCAGTGAGAAGTAAAAAGTTAAAGTACATGTACCAGATGTCGCGTAGCTAACCAACTAGCTCCAATCATAAAAATTAAAGCAACGTATAACTCTTATAAGATTCAAAGTTAAAACCTGATGCTTAAATCAACTGTCAGCTAGAGTTTCATTTCATTCAATTGCTTGTTTCTGCAACTTGTTGACTTCATCAAAATCAACCTAGTATACTTCAAACTTCTTTGTTGTCTTAACGCTTCGTTAATACCGTTATAAAGAAGGTTTCTTTGCGATAAGTTAAAACAATATAGTAACAAGAAAAAGAAAAGATTTGACTGTGTAATATGGTAAACTTTGTGAAAACAACCCAAAAAGTTGTAGAATTGGTTCTTTTGTTGTAACATTGTTGTAAGTTTACTAGGTATGTATGTCTTTATCTTCACAATTTGGTCAAAGTGGAATAAAAACATGCCACGTGGAAGCAATATAGAAACCTTCTAATAATCCAACTGGCAAGAGTTAAAAAAATTAATTAATTAATTAAAATTACAATTTTAGAGTTTAAAAAATTAGATAATTAAAATATTAGAGATGAAATAAATGATAATGACATAGCCAAAAAGAATACTGCTTTTCAGAGCTTCAACCACTCTATTATGTCGTCTACGAAATCTTCATTTTTTTAAAGCTAAAAATTTAAAAGTTTAAAAAACAAAATTGATGTCCTATTTACCTTCTCCACTTGCCTATTTTTCATTAAAATTTTAGTTTATTTTAATATCAATTATTGCAAGTGTCAATATATTAATCTCTTGTTTTTGTTTTAGATTTGAATTTAATGGTTAGAAGACATAGAAACTAATTAGGACAATGTTTAAACTTAAGCGTGCCTATTATGAGTAAAACATGGCTAGTGACTTCCTTGCTAGAATGTCCTTGGAGCATGATTGGGGTTTGCGTGTTGGATTAAGTCTTTGCTGGTCTTGAAATTGGGAGAGTTTTATTCGAGAATAAACCAAGTGTTTTTTTGCCATGAAGGATTGTTTATTGGCATCGATAGCTTTGTTTTGTATTTTTTCTGGTTTATACTGTACCATTGACTTCCAAAAATAAAATTGCATTAAATATTGTATAATTTGGCATGTTCAACCATATCATTACCGAAACTCCGAAAGTATACACTAAGAAGAACTCATCAATTATGAGACTGACTCGACCGAGAAAGTGTTGGCAACAATTAAACTCATGACATTCTGATGCATGAATTATGTTTCACACACTCGACTATCATTTTTTAGACAATTTGATATATTTTTATTTTTTATTTTTTGGGAATCCACGAGGTGTTTAGGATTTTTCTTTGTCCGTTTAACGATCCGGGTCCAACCGGCAATTAATTTCCGCTCGCTCCAAAAGGCAGAGAAGCTTACCTAGGAAAAATCGTCACTTGTGAAAATCAAACTAAGATTCACTTGAAATTCTTCCCCACAAAGAGAGCCCACTTAACTTAGGTTGTCATCCATTAATTTGTTAGTAATTAATGAATAAAAAAAAGGGTGACATATTTACCAGTCGCATCATTAGCATAAATACATGCCAAACAAGTTGACTTTACAAACCAATGGTGAGCCTAGAAGAGCATATATTAGGTAGGCTCTTTTCTAAATTAATTTGTTGCTTTATTTTTATTTTTATTTGGGTATATTAAAACTTAGACAAGAATGTATAATTTCAATTCAAAAATAGTATATCATTGTTTCCAAAAGGTTGAATCTTTAGCTTCAAGGACTCTCACGTCCCGGTCCAATAGAGCATCTGGGGAGTATAAACCATGATAACTCAGCTGAACACGGAGGCTAGATTTTTGCTTACTGCTGCACACTCAATTATAATTATAAAAATCAAATTTAATTCTTTATAATCCGTATGAACTGTCCATATTAACTTGATCAATTAACCCCTTAGCCTAAATTAGTTACATATGTTAGGGATTTATGTTTTTCTTTTAGTTTAAAATGTTTTTTAAAGGATGTTGGTATTATTTATTAGAAGATTCCATCTAGTTTTGGAAACAAACAAAAATGAACTTTTCGTAGAAATACAATATAATGATTACAAGAATGAAGATAAAAGCAGACAAGGGAGAATTATTCCTAGTTCAAGACTCAGATGCCATGCTGAATTCTATGCCCATATGTTATTTTTATTTTTAAATTTTTTAACCATAGAATAGTATATGCCCGTACCTTGATATAAAGAGTAGGTCATGTGTATGTTTTTATAATTTTTAGAAAAAAAAAACATTTAAAAAAATTATTTGTTGTAATTATCCTCTAATTCAGTATATTGGTCAAATACACAATATTTGTTGTGTTATAAACAATTTTTTTTTGAATACAATATTTTATGTGATACCAATAATACACAATGAATTATGGCCTTTTCAAGTGCCATTATTTTTATTCAAAGATTCCATCTATTTTGGTAAGATACAAAAATGCCAAGTCTGCACTTTTAATCAAAAATATAAAATATGGAGTGTATGTAGGAATGATAATGAAGTACAAAACATAAAAAACAACTAAAATGTTCTAGATAGAAACCATCAAATCGATTACAAAAAGCATGATCAATCAAGCCTCCAAAATCTTTTATTTGTATTGCGCGCTATGTAGGTAATTTCGCCACTGTGCCCTAAGCGGGTTAAGTAGCTTAGGGTGATTATGCCTACTAAACTAAATTCATTATGTTTATGTTAAAGAACAAAAAAAAAAAAACAAACAAATTAAAACAAAACAAACAAACAAAAACAAAAAGTTACTTAGATGTAAAAAATTTAAATCTTAGTTAAATTAAACAATAATAAAACAACATACTCACCCTACGATAAGGTTGAGAATTATGATCTACGGGAAACAAAGCTCCCGATAACAGTATTGACCATAAGCCATGAACACTAAAATGTTCTACGACTCGGCCTACTATACAATTAGGCCCCTCAGCCATGCACAGACCAGGGACCAATAAATGGATAGGACAAAAGCCTCCCACAAGTGTTGTTATGCATAACCCAGTGAAAGACACGACAGACAAATCAACAGAATCATTGTTGTCTTCATACTTGAGTTTTACTTGACTGTTAATAGTTGAAAGGTTTGATATTTATAGGTTGATTTGGGGGTTCGCATGAAGGTACAATTAGGCCCCTCAGCCATGCACAGACCAGGGACCAATAAATGGATAGGACAAAAGCCTCCCACAAGTGTGGTTATGCATAACCCAGTGAAAGACACGACAGACAAATCAACAGAATCATTGTTGTCTTCATACTTGAGTTTTACTTGACTGTTAATGGTTGAAAGGTTTGATATTTATAGGTTGATTTGGGGGTTCCCATGAAGGTTTCATGCGAACCCCCAAATCAACCTATAAATATCAAACCTTTCAACTATTAACAATCAAGTAAAACTTAACCATGAAGACAATAATGATTCGGTTGATTTGCCTGTTGTGCCTTTCATTGGTTTATGCACAAGGACGCATTCATCCTCTCCATTTATTGGGCCCCTGGACTTTGCATGGGGCCTAATTGTATAGTAGGCCAAGTTATTGAACACTTTAGTGTTCACGGATTGTGGCCAATACTGTTGTCGGGAGCTGTGGTTTCTGTAGATCATAATTCTCAACAAACGTTATCGCAGGGTGAGTATGTTGTTTTATTATTGTTTAATTTAACTAAGATTTAAATTTTTTACATCTAAGTAACTTTTTGTTTTGGTTTGTTTGTTTTGTTTTGTTTGTTTGTTTGTTTGTTTTTTTTTAATCTTTAACATAAACATAATGAATTTAGTTTAGTAGGCATAATCACCCTAAGCTACTTAACCCGCTTAGTGAACAATGGCGAAATTACCTACATAGCAATACAATGGTTGTAGTCATCATATATAATTTTTACTTGATTGTTAGTACAATGGTGATTGTTGAAAGGTTCCATTTTGCCTAATTTATAGGGCTGATCAGCAGTTAGGAGTTTAATTTTTATTTATTTATTTATAAATACAACGAAAGAACAATTAGAAGGACTCTACAAATAGTCAAATATGTTACAAAAAGCATTGCCAAGCTAGTCTTACTGACTTCTCAGGAGAAGATCAGATGTCTGTTTGGTATTAGTGTAAATAATGTAAGAAAAATTAAACTAGGTAAACTAGGTAGGATAGGATTATAAAAGAGTACAAAACTTGATAGGACTCTCAAAGCACGAACTAGGTTCACTATTATACTAAAAGTTTTAATTTACCAAAAAAAAATTATACTAAAAGTTTTAATCCATTCTTATATTATTGTAAATTTGAAAATTATAATTAATTATTTGAAAAATTATTATAATTAAAATAGTATATGCCATTAAAATTATTAAAATTATTATAATTAAAATAGTTTTATAACATTAAAATAATAAGAAAATTATAATTATTTGAAAAATTTAGAATACATACCAATCGGCGCCGATGCCAATAGTATATGATAACATAATTATACTAAGTATGTGTAATAGTACCATTAGCTTTGTGCTCAAATGGCATGTAGTGGCTCTCCCATACAGGAGGTCACGAGATTGAGCCTCGGTAGAGGTGATACTAACACTTTCTGCTTACAGATACTATCATATCTATACATTATGATACGAGGTACAATTAGTATCGATTGGTTCCTTAAAATTTTCTATAATTATAATACTATTAATCCAATATCCTAAATTAATTATGTCATAACTACATAATATATTATGCTGGACATTATCTATTAGACAAGGGGGAATTATTCCAAGTTTAAGATTCAAAACTGCTGCTGAAGATGGTCAGATGCCATGCTAAATTAAATGCCCCAAAATATATTTTATTTTATTTTATATTGGATCATAAGGAAATCCACGCTATCACTACTCCAAAATGTTCACGGGTAAACTTCACTAGCCCTAAAATAATAGGAGAGGTAAATTATGTGTGACGAGCTCAACTGATATGTGTTTGAATATATATATATATATATATATATATATATATATATATATATATATATATATATATATAT